>NC_091457.1:80665801-80888301 GCF_027789765.1 Dendropsophus ebraccatus
ACATAGACAATACACAGAGCACATATATATACACACACACATAGGCACACATACAGACTTGAATTAGGGTCCACAGAATGAAATAAATCTTCTGCTCCAGGACCTGCTCCCAACTGCAGACATTCTCCCCTCCTTCTGTGTCCCGACATAGGGAAGAATCATACAGTGCAGGAGCCTGAAGCTGTGTGTCTATGAGGACAGACGCTTGTGGTGGGGGAGGGGCGCTTCTTCTGTGCATCGTACAGTGTCCTGTCTGCCTGTCTGTGTGTGTGTCAGGGGCCATCACTCCACATCAATCCCCCCCCCCCCTTCCCCAAGTGCAGTGCCCTGCCCTGCTCCTGCCTTGCCTCGGTAACAACAGCGCTGCCTGATTATGAACAGGCATAGCAGAGGGGGCTGGAGTGTGCAGGGAGACTGGCGCCCCACCCCAGCCTTGCGCCCGGGGCAGCTGCCCCCTCTGCCCCCCCCCCCCCCCTTGCTACGGCCCTGCGTTCAGATCTGTAAAAGACAGCAGTGGCGCCGGGAGTGAAAGAGATATGACCCAGCCACAGCCAGCCCGCATCTGTCAGTGGCCCCCCGAAGGCAGCCGCCCCTTCCTAATTTCACATAGCTGTGAGCGCTCACAGTGAAGCTGCCGGGTCCGTACATTCAGGAGCAGCACCCGGGAGGCCGCCGGGTGCTGCAAGGGATTTCATCTCATAGTCTTGTACACTAGATGGTATTATAATAGCTATATGTTGCACACTGGATTGTATTATAGTCATTATATTCTTGTACATAGGGATATTATTCATAGGGATAGTAAACATATTCCTCTACACAAAAAGAAAAACACTTATTTACTGTATATATCAAAGTCTACTGTAAGTAGATGGGTGTCTGCCTATAGATAAAGAGGTTTTTTGGTAGATCAATGTGTGCACCCCATAGGTAGATGGGTGATCTGCTATGGGTTGACAGGTCCTCTTTCCTAAAAAAAAAAAAAAAAAAAAGCCTCCTGCTCCCATGTCAACAGGTCCTTCATCCTTCTGCTGCGGGCACATGATGAGTGGTCATTGCATGACCCAGCCCTGGGGTGGCGTGCAGAGGTCCTGCTACACTCCTGGACTTTTGTAGACAGCAGGTCTAAAGCAGCTTAGGGGCTACGGAAAAGAAAAGGCCGGACGCAACGGAGTTAAGGGAGGCCAGCATGACAGGGGAGCTGGCACGGGAAGGGTTAACTTGTGATCTGGCTGGGAAGAGCGGGAGTTGCTAAGGGGAGGGGTATGGGAGTCAGGGGAGGGTATATAGGTTACTGCCTCTTCCTGGATCTGGTCAGCACATGCGGAGCAGCAGTGAAGAGTGCAGTGCTGTGTGCTGACCAGACCGTCTGTGAGGAAAGCTGTTCTGGCGAGCTGACCTGATGGCTCTCCCCCTGAATGAGATCCTGCGGCAATTGCAGGAAGCGGTGGCCGGAGCGGACGACAGGGCCTGGCTGGACAGTCAGCTGCAGGCCATTATGGCGACCCCTCCTGCTGCTCCCTGGGCGGTGAGTTCACCAACGCTTGCCGCCCCCGGTCCCCCCTCGGGGGCCTCCGCTGTTGCGGGACCTTCCTCCAGCCCCTGGGATGCTTCCCCGCTAGGCCTGACCGGTCCGGCCGAATCTCCGCCCCCTCCTCGGCAGCGGAGCTCCCGGCGGACTCGGCCTCCCGCCCGCCTCAGCCCCGATTCTCCTCCCAGGACCCGGCGCCGACGCAGGAGCCCCTCCGGGGACCCTCCAGGTCGGGGGACTCACCTCATCTCCCGGGGTCGGGCCTCCCGGCCTGCGAGGAATCCGAGGGCGCGGCCGGGCCTTGCGGAGCAGGAGAGGTCTCCACCCCCTCCTCTGGGTGCTCTCTCCTCCTCCTGTCTCCAGCTGTCTCCCGGGGATGCGGCGGGCTCTCCTGGTGACGTGCGGGCCAGGGAGCCTGCCAGAAATGCCACCAGCGGGGGAATTTCCGGTAGCGGAGCGCGCCGGTCGCAGTCGGCGGCCGGGCGCGGTGAGTGTGACGTCACTGCCGGCGGCCGCCCCCAGGCTTCGTTGCGGTCCTTGGTGGTCCTGCCTTCCAGCGGCCTCCCGGCGGGTGGGGGGCCACCTGCCCCTGCCTCAGTCTCCTCCTCAGTGGCCTTCCCTTTCGGCGCGGGAGAGGACTCCTTGCTGCCCAGTCTGGACCGGCGTGATCCCCGGCGGCAATTGGATCCGGATATCCCGGCTGGCGGGCCCACAGCACCCGGGCAGCCTGGTGAGTGTTCAGTACCGATGTATGTTGGGGGGGGAGAGTCTGGGGTGGCGGGCAGGCTGGGAGGGGGGCAGGGGGTGGGGGGTCCTGTGGTTACTTTAGGGGCAGAGTTACAGGAGTTGCTGGCGGGCCTGCGGCGGCTGGTCTCCGGGGGCCGTGGGGGGTCAGGGGTTGCGCCTGAGTTAAGTGTCAGCAGTTGCGCGCAAGCGCCGGCGGGGGGGGCGGTCCCGGTTGCAGCGTGGGTGGGTGCGCCTCAGGCCCCTGCGGTTGCGCCGGCGTGTGTGGGGGGAGTGGTGGCTGGCGCTGCGGGTGTGGCTGTATCTGTGCAGACGGACAAGGAGAGGGAGGTGGATTGGGTGCGGTTGGATGACAGAGCGCGTGGGGAGGTCTATGTGTGTTTTGAGGGGCCTCTGGGGGCACACTTGAAGGTGGAGGTTAGGGAAAAAATCTGGCGGGACGAATACGTGGAGATTTTCTCCCTTCTCCCGTTGGACAAATTTAATTTAGACAAGACAAAGCGGTTTGAATTGAAGAAAGAGGAGGAGGAAAAACGCCGGTGGCGTCTGATCCCTCAGACGTTCTCCAATTGGCTCCAGGCATTTGCCATTCTGGCAAGTGTGATTGGAGAGAAGGCGCCCGATAATTGTTCGGGTCTTTTCTGCTACCTGGATTCAATTGGAGAGGCGTATCGGGTGTACGGGGGGCAGGCCTGGCTCCGTTATGACGAGCAGTTTCGTCAGCGGAAAGCGGTGCGGCCAAGTATACGATGGGACCAGAAGGATATTGGTCTGTGGTTGTGGGTCATGGGGCCGGCCCGTCAGGGGCCGCCCCTTCCTGGGGGGGGCGGCTTTGCCGCCCAATCTTCGCAGTTTGGGGGGATCGGGGGTTCGCAGGGGCAGTCGTCCCAGTCCGTGGGAGGGAAGGCCGGTTTGTGCTGGCAGTTTAATGACGGCCAGTGCAAATACGGGTCGGCCTGTAAGTTTAGGCATGTCTGTGGTGCGTGTGGCGGATCTTCCCATGGCTCCGCCCGGTGTTACAGAAAAGGTAAAGGGCGGGGTGCTGGCCATGGGGGTGACTCCGGTGAGGGTGGACGTGATGCGCCCCTTCCTCGACCGATTTCCGGACAGGGCCAAGGCGGCTCTGCTCACTGATGGTTTTACTGACGGCTTTGTCATTCCTTCCCCTTCTCACACGGTCCCCGCTTCACGGCGAAACTTGAAGTCGGCCTATCAATACGCCTCCGTGGTGTCCCAGAAATTGGCTAAGGAAGTGTCCTTGGGGAGGATGGGTGGCCCCTTTGATTCCCCCCCGTGGGAAGATTTGGTAGTGTCTCCCTTGGGTGTAGTCCCCAAGAAGGAGCCGAACAAGTTTCGGCTAATTCACCATCTCTCTCACCCGCGCGGGCGGTCGGTGAACGCTGGGATTGATCCCGAACTGTGTTCGGTGGTCTACACCTCGTTCGACTCGGCGGTGGCGTGGGTGAGGGAGTATGGTCCAGGGGCTTTGATGGCGAAGACCGACATCGAGTCGGCTTTTCGTCTTCTCCCCGTGCATCCGGTAAGCATGCGACTGCTGGGCTGCTTTTGGGAGGGCGCCTTCTTCGTGGATAGGTGTCTTCCCATGGGTTGCTCCCTTTCGTGCGCTTATTTTGAGGCGTTCAGCTCCTTCCTCGAGTGGGTGGTGCGGGATATGGCTGGTGTGCGGTCGGTCATTCATTATTTGGATGACTTCCTGTTCATAGGTCCCCCCGGGTCTCTCACTTGTGGGAACTTGCTGGGCACCATGGAGTGGGTGGCGGGCCGTTTTGGGGTGCCGCTTGCACGGGACAAGACGGAGGGCCCGTCGTCAGTGCTTAAATTCTTGGGAATCACCATTGATTCCGTGCGGATGGAATGCCGGTTGCCCGCCGACAAGCTGGAGGCTCTGAAGGATGACATACAACGAGCTCTGGCCTGGCGGAAGGTAACCTTGCGGGACTTGCAGTCCCTGCTTGGCAAGTTGAACTTTGCCTGCCGGATAATGCCCATGGGGAGGGTTTTTTGTCGATGGCTGGCGGGGGCGACGGCGGGGGTGCGGTCTCCTCATCATTTCATCAGGGTGACTAGGGAGCTGCGGGATGACTTGGGGGTTTGGGCGACGTTCTTGGGCAAGTATAACGGTCGGTCGCTGTTCATAGCTCCGGTGGTGGACAGTTTTGATTGGGAACTGTTTACGGACGCGGCAGGGGGCGTCGGCTTTGGGGCATACTGTCAGGGCCAGTGGTGTGCGGAGAGGTGGCCCAGCGCATGGAGCGACGGGGGGTTGGTGCGGAACCTTGCCCTCCTGGAACTTTTCCCCATAGTGGTTGCGGTGGAGATTTGGGGAGAGAAGTTCCGGGACAGGAAGGTCCGTTTCCACTGCGACAATATGGCGGTTGTCTCGGCGGTTAACTCAGGGTCGGCGTCTTCGCCCCCGGTGGTGCGCTTGCTGCGTCATCTGGTCCTTTGCTGTTTGTCTCTTAATGCGTGGGTGGTGGCAGTGCACGTACCGGGTGTCAAGAATTCAGTGGCTGACTCTTTGTCTCGTCAGGAGTGGGAGCGGTTTCGGGAGTTGGTGCCGGAGGCGGCGGAAGATGGCATCCCATGCCCCTTGCATCTGTGGCGTCTTGTCTGAGGACGGCGGGGGAACTCGTGAGGAGTTCGCTGGCTGGTAGCACTTGGAGGGCGTATTCGGTGGCATGGGAGGAGTGGGTGGCATGGGAGCATGAATGGGGTGGTGTGCAGTCTGATGAGGATCGGGTGTTGGCTGTGCTTGGGTGGCTGGGTACTGTGGCAGCGGCGGGCTGGTCTGTGGCTAAGGTCAATCGTTTTGTGGCGGCTCTGGCCTTTGGCCTTAAGGTGAGGGGGCTCAGGGACGTCACAAAGAATTTCCTAGTGGGCCAGGCCCTGAGGGGTTTTCGGAGGGGGAGGTCACAGCCTGATAGGCGGAGGCCGGTGTCTTTTGCTCTGTTGGAACGGCTTGGTGAGTGTTTGGGTTCGGTGTGTAGTTCGGAGTCGGAAGTGGTTCTGTTTCGTTTGGCTTTCTCTTGGGCATTTTTTGGGGCATTAAGGGTGGGGGAGCTTGTGTCCCCGTCAGTTAGGAAAGTTGGTGGTTTGATGAGGGAGGATGTTTGGCTGGAACAGGACAGGGTGGTTTTCCGGATACGGCGGTCAAAAACCGATCAGCGGGGTAAGGGGCGCGACGTGGTGTTGCAGGCAGTGGGGGGGTCGAGGATGTGCCCGGTGCAGTGTGTTAAGGAGTTGTTTGCATTGGGGGGTGGGGGGAGCGGGCCGGTGTTGCGGCATGGGGATGGGTCGTTCTTATCCCGTTACCAGTTTACGGCCGTTTTTAGGAGGTGCTTGGGAGAGTTGGGGTTGGATGGCAGGTTGTTTGCCCCTCATTCCTTCCGAATAGGGGCGGCAACGGAGGCCGCGAGTTGGGGTTTGAGTGCTGATGTGGTGCGGCGTATAGGGAGATGGGAGTCCGGTCGGTTTAGATCTTATGTTCGGCCCCAGCTGGTGCAAGTTTAGTGGCGGGGGTGGGTGTTGATCTGTGGTTGGGGTCGTTTTTTCTTTTGGTGTTTGTTGTTTTTTCCGAGCTTTGGGCCTGTTTATTTTCTCTCTGCTTTGTTTGTGTGTTGCAGGTGACGGCCCGGCTCTGGTCTGGATCATGGGTCATTCGTACGTCGCGAGGGGTGCACAGCGGGCGGACATTCGCCCGGAGGGGCGGCAGCTCGGTCTGTCCAGGGAGGCGGCGATTGTGCGGTGGCTTGGAGTTGGGGGTATGGTGTGGAACAGAGTATTGCCGGAGTTTCACCGTTTTGCACGGCTGGACAGGCCCCCGGATATCTTGGTGTTGCATATTGGAGGTAATGATCTGGGGGTCCGCCCATTCCGTGAATTGATTAGGGATGTCCGGTACGATCTCCTGCGCCTTTGGAGGATTTTTCCGGGGGTTCGGGTGGTCTGGTCGGACATTGTGCCCAGGAAGACTTGGAAGGTGGCCAGGTCGGTGGTTAAGCTCAATAAGGCGCGGGTGAAAGTCAACAGGGCAGTTGGCGCGTTTGTTGCGCGTAATGGGGGGGTGCTGGTTCGGCATAGGGATTTGGAAGATTGTTCTTGCAACTATTGGCTGGGGGACGGGGTTCATCTGAACGCGGTGGGAACGGATCTGTGGGCGCTTGGCATTCAGGAAGGTGTGGAGAGAGCCCTGTGTTTGTGGGGGAGCTCGCACGTGTGAGGTTTTCCCAAGTGCTCGCGTGGCGGGTTAGGGGGTCCTTGGGGTTGGAAAAATGGAGTATAAGGGGGGGTACAAGAGGTGAGGTGCACCCCCATTCCCCCTCATTTTATTAAGGATTATCGGGGGGGCCTTGGAGGAGGCTGGGCTCCTGACTGGGTGGTGTCCCGGGGAGTAATGGTTTGTGGACAATCGGCCAGTGCCTTTGGACTTGTGGTAGGGCTCCTGAGCCTGGGGGAACCGGCTGGGGGTCGGATATGAGGGGTAATAGCCTGATATTTTGTGGCACAGTTATGGGTGGCCGGTTGTAGTTTTAGCCTCAAGGACCTCCTTCCCGTTCTAGGTCATTGTTGCATAATGTTTTTATGTTTTGTACGTTTATTAATAAAATTTGGCTGCTGTGGCCAAAACTTTCCAAAGAACCAGGTCTCTGTCTTCTTTGTGGGAAGGATGGAAAGGGGGGGGGTATGTAGGAAGAGGGGAGGGGGTAAGGGTAATGGAGGGATCAGCTTCCCCATGTCAAGAAAAGGCCGGACGCAACGGAGTTAAGGGAGGCCAGCATGACAGGGGAGCTGGCACGGGAAGGGTTAACTTGTGATCTGGCTGGGAAGAGCGGGAGTTGCTAAGGGGAGGGGTATGGGAGTCAGGGGAGGGTATATAGGTTACTGCCTCTTCCTGGATCTGGTCAGCACATGCGGAGCAGCAGTGAAGAGTCCCGCCCTCCCTCCCTTAGTTGGGGATAGCTGGATTGTTCGGGTCGTCGTTGGATAGTTCGGGGTGGGGGTTGGGTTGTCATTTTGTCATAGCAGCGGCTGGCGGGTTAGGGGGTCCTTGGGGTTGGAAAAATGGAGTATAAGGGGGGGTACACGAGGTGAGGTGCACCCCCATTCCCCCTCATTTTATTAAGGATTATCGGGGGGGCCTTGGAGGAGGCTGGGCTCCTGACTGGGTGGTGTCCCGGGGAGTAATGGTTTGTGGACAATCGGCCAGTGCCTTTGGACTTGTGGTAGGGCTCCTGAGCCTGGGGGAACCGTCTGGGGGTCGGATATGAGGGGTAATAGCCTGATATTTTGTGGCACAGTTATGGGTGGCCGGTTGTAGTTTTAGCCTCAAGGACCTCCTTCCCGTTCTAGGTCATTGTTGCATAATGTTTTTATGTTTTGTACGTTTATTAATAAAATTTGGCTGCTGTGGCCAAAACTTTCCAAAGAACCAGGTCTCTGTCTTCTTTGTGGGAAGGATGGAAAGGGGGGGGGTATGTGGGAAGAGGGGAGGGGGTAAGGGTAATGGAGGGATCAGCTTCCCCATGTCATGAGTTGCTCCTTTGCTCCTCCAGACACTGCTTTCAACTGCAAGAGTGTCCTAAGAACGTGTTTGTAGTGGGAATCTATGCTTGTTCACCATGGAAGGGTTAAGTGCCCAGGAAAGGGTTTTAATAGATGAGAAATAGATAGTCAAAATGCTTTTTATCTTCAAGATACAATGAAGAATATCCCATCCTAGAGGAAGGTGGCAATAACATTCAGAGAGGAGAATAAATGGAAGGCCTGTACATGGTCAGGGTATGTTTACATTGAGGATTTGGCAAGGAATTTCAAGCGGAATCAATGCCTAAATGCACACACCTGTAAAATATAAACAGAGCATTGTCCCATTGTGTTAAATGGGACTCCTGCTCAGTTGTTCACACAGCGGAATTTTCTGGCGTGGATCTGCTTTCCGCCTCAAGAATTGATGTGTCAATTCTTTAGGCGGATTGTGCTGGCAGAAACCTATAGAAATCAATGGGGATTTGATTTTCTGCTTTTGATTACTTTGGTGCGGAATTTGCACAGAATTACGAAAGATATGGAACGTGTAAATGCGGCATTTTTGCAATAAATGGTAAAACTGTGGCTTCTCTAAAGAGGTTTTTAAATTTCCAAACGTAATTTTTTTTTCTCTTGCAGATTTCTCACAACTGGGGAGAGTTCGTTTTGCTTTGTTGCACCTCCAATTCAGAGTTGGTATATTTACAATCTCTGAAATTGTGAGGTCAACATGCCATGTAATTTGGGAAAATTTACAGCCCATTTCAATGCCCAGTCCAACTCAGGAGACATGGTTGGATGTAAGAATGTAGCCAATGCGCAGTTACCCATCAGCTAATACATTACCGGTCTGCGCACCAGCCTACTTATCTGACAACCTGACAGCCATTCATTGGCTCAGGTGGAAGATCAGGGAGCCAGAAAAGCAGGAGGGTGAAAAAAAAACAGGTAAAGTATTTGGAAACCCTAAAGTACTATGATTAGAAAATAGACACAGATAAGTTTTTTTAAATTAAATTTTTATGCGATTAAAAAAAAAATCTTCACAGAAGAATAAATCCCGGCCCCCACCTTTAAACCTCCTCCAAACCGAGAAACTGTCCCTGTTAAACTATTTACATTGGGGTTCAGACACAGAAACTAAAAAAAAAAGGTCTATAGGAAAGGGTGGTGAGGAAAACATGGTGGCAGGGTCTGGGCGGTTACTTGGAGGGATTGATCTGGGTGCAGAACTGCTGGGACAGTGGTAATGCTGAAACACAGCACCAGAACTGGCTCAGGATGGAAGTTGGAACCGCGACTGCACTTCTGTCTGGCAAGACTGGTCCCGTGGTGGTGGTCTCTGCCCCGTGGCTATACTTATCCCTTTAATCATGTCCTCCAGGGGTGGCAATGTTTCAGCAAACTCAAAAACTGTCGCCATGGCATGGCAAAGCGCCATATAATGCCCAACAAACTGTGGACTGATCCGGCGACAGAAGAATGCCATCAATGATCCAAAGTGATCAAATTGATCCTTGCCATCGATCCTTCGAATAAGGGATAGGGCTTGAGACTCCACATCAAGTTCCCTATCCATTGTTCGAAGGGTTCTCCGAGTTCGCCTACCAAGCAGGGGCACACGACGAGGAGAACAAGTAGGTGTGGAATCAGTGGTGGTGCTGGTTGCGATGCTTGAAAAAGGTTGGGATGCTCCAGCAGCAGTGGTGGTAGTGGTTGGCGAGGATGTGGTGGGGGAGAGTGGGGAGGGGTTCTCTGGAATGTCCATCCCCATCCATGATGGGCCAGATTCTTCATCAGTATCCTCCCGTGTTTCTGGTGGGGCATGAGTAGTGGTCCGCTTCTGCTGTGAGCCCTGGCACCCATAATTTCCAGAACTATAAAAACAAAGGACAACTGTTAATTTATAGTAAATCTTACAAAAGGTATGTCAAAAATTTTGAAATACAGAAATGCTTACCTGTGCACGCTTTTTGTAGATATTAGAAAACATAAAGAGTCTTCATATGGAATTGGTTTCCTCTTAGAAGGTGATGTCCCACTTTTCTCGGACTCCATCATTACTTTGGTGAAATATTCCTTCATAGATTTCCACCGTGTGTGGATATTTTTAACTGAAACATATAAATAAAACACATTATATCTGCAAAAAAAAAAAAAAAAAAATATTTGCCATTCTGTGGTGTCTTGAAACCATTCTGATCAGATAGCAAGTCCCTCTTCTTCTCATTTGGCTCCTATCAGCTTCTATCTGGTATCAACTGCAGTACCACACATCGGACAAGAGTGGCACGGTTTCTGGAAGTAAGGTGCTATGTTTTTCAGTCCTGGATATCCCCTTTCGGGTAGCTTTACACACACCCGATCCGCAGCAGATTTGATCTAAATAACTGAACACAGCATCAAATCTGCACCATCAAATCTGCTACGGAACCTGGACTTGTGAACACACCCTTAGGGTACTATTACACGGAACGATATCGGCTGAATCGGCCCAATTTGGCCGATTATCGTTCCGTGTACTAAAGACACCGATCAGCCGATGATCGTTGTCATCGGCTGATCGTTGATATAAGTTTAGACCTATAATTGTCGGGCGCCGACCGTGCACCGCTACGTGTAATAGCGGTGTGCGGCCGACACTGACGATTAGCAAAGAAGAATACATACCTAATCCATGGTCCAGGGTTCCTCTTCCTCAGAGCTTCTTACCGAGTCCCGTGCGCTCCGGCTTCTCAGCGGCCTGTGTCAGCTGACAGGCCCCTCGGCCAATCACAGGCCGGAACCGCCGCAGCCAGTGATTGGCCGAGCGGCCTGTCAGCAGAGACAAGCCGCTGTGAAGCTGAAGTGCGCGGACCGGGGGAGAAGTTAAGAAGAGGAACCCTGGACCATGGATTAGGTATGTATACAGTTTAAACAAAGGCTGCAAGGACATCGGTAACGATGTTCCATGCAGCCCTTGTTTAACGATTATAGGGCCGTGTAATAGGCCAAGTAAACGAGCAACGATCTAGCAGATCGCTGCTCGTTTACAGGTATTATCGGGCCCCCATCCGCCCGTGTAATACCACCCTTAGAGTTGCATCCTGTTGTCAAGTCCTGTGATGAGATTACTCCCTATACCATAGTATCAGGCTGTATGACCAGCTGTAGGCATGTATTGATTAGTTCCTGATTTTACAGTAATTGCACTTCACAATAGCAGTTCCTTGACTATTCAATAAGAGACGGGGTAACCATCTTGTACAGTACAAGGCTATGCTCACACTAAGTAAAAAAAAGTAAAAAGTGAAAAGTCATCAGCTTTTTCTTAAAACCCCCCCCCAAAAATAAAAAAAACAACCCTAATTTAAGTCAGTGGAACACATTAAAGTGAATGGCTGCCCAGTGCACACAACGTATTAAATAACGGACATTCTTTGGGCAGACGCCAAAGTAATGATCGAGACAATTATTTTCGGACGTCTTTTCCAAACAGACATAAAAAAAACATAAAGAAGGATGTCATGTGAACATAGCCCAATAATGCAAGGATTTTGATTTACTTTTAACAACCTTTAAGTATCAAAAAGATTAAACACATAAATAATCCGCAAAAAATTCACAAGTGGGAACAAAAACATAACTTTCAAACATGAAACATACACAATCAGAAGTTCTCCCTTTAGGGTATGTGCACACTACGAAACCCAGGTGTATCACCAGCCGCGGATTCCGTAGCTCGCCGCCTCTCATCTCCACTTGTGCCATAGACTTCATTCTATAGTCAGGCAGATTCCGCGTCCCAGGAGCGGTGGAGAACATTTATCTGAACAAAGTCTTCGTATAGAAGTTAAAGATGAGGCACTCACCCAGCCGTTAGTAATAATGTTGCTAGACTTTATTCAAGTCTCATCACGGGAACACAGGACGCGGAGTGCCTCACCTTAAACTTCTATACGAAGAAGACTTTGTTTCCATGCATCTGTGACTGCTGATGATTGAGCACCACCCTTATCGGAGGGCGAACTAGTTACAGTTCACTCGCTGCTGCATGTACTGATCAGTAGTGCCGAGGTGTATTTGCTTTTGGAAAGACTTTAAACACTTATCTAAACTAGACGATGGGAACAGCCTTTGGAAACCTTCTTTACATTCCTATAAATCTTATCCCAATTTTCTGTATTCATCATACCCAGCTCCTTTTCCCAAACCACCCTACTCCTAGGAACCACCTCCTACCAATCCAGTAGCTTCTTATATAAAACCACTGAGTCCTTTTTCCAGATTTTTCCCTCTCATATTGATTTTAATAACCCCAAGAGTCTACCAACATGTATGTTATGAACATCCTGTCTGAAGGTGTGTCTCAGCCTACTATAGTCCCACCGTAACTTCTCTGGAAGATCAAACTGGGACATCACAGAACAAATCTTCCACTTTGTTTATTCATGACAGCTGTACCCCAGAAAGTGCCCCATCAATTTTGATTTACTTAGTGAGCAAACATCCAAATGCAATGTGTTTCTTAAAGAAACAGCTCTTAAAGGGGTTGCCCAGCGAAAATCTATAGATTTGTAATTTACTTCTATTAAAAAATCTCAAGTCTTCCCATACTTATTAGCTGCTGTATGTCATGCAGGAAATGTTGTTTTATTTTCAGTCTGACACAGTGCTGACATCTCTGGCCGAGACAGGAACTGTCCAGAGCCAGAGAGGTTTTCTATGGGGATTCATAGAAAACAGAGAGAGTTCCTGTCTCGGCCAGAGATGTCAGCAGAGAGCTGTGTCAGACTGGAAATAAAACAACATTTCCTGCATGACATCCAGCAGCTAATAAGTAATAAGTATGGGAAGACGAGATTTTTTAATAGAAGTAAATTACAAATCTATATAACTTTTTGATATCAGTTGATTTGAAAGAAAAAGATTTTTGCTAGACAACCCCTTTAAGCTTTCACATATAAAATGCCACCTTGGGCTAGCCAACAGTTGTTCAAAACATGTGAGTGAATATCTTGCAGTTATTGCTGCACACCCACACAGGGGTATCCCTAGCATTAGGCATCCAGAGAGACACTCAGACACTTTCAGTAAATCTGAACCTGTGTGCCTCATTGGGCCTCTGGGTCTCAATCATCTTAAAGCGTAACTGTCATGTTTTTTTTTTATTGCAGAAATCAGTAGTATAAGCAATTTTAAGAAACTCTAATAGGTTTCATCAGCCAAAAAAGCAGGATTACTAACCGGTAATCTTGTTTTCATAAGCCCATGACAGCACCCCTGGAGAGGACCTCCCACCGCAGGACAGGAAACCTGTGAAGATAAAAGCTTGACACACCTCTCCACACCTCAGTTCTGAACAAGTATTCCAGCGGAAACAAATAACTAAAATCAGTAAAATAAAATTAATTTGTCAATTTATAAAGGTAATCTTAGGGCGGGTATACATGAGGGGTGCTGTCATGGGTTTATGAAAACAAGATTACCGGTTAGTAATCCTGCTTTTACCCTGACGCCCAATGACAGCACCCCTGGAGGATTAAGCTAGTAATTCTAACTAGGGGGGGACTACAGCCGACAACACTTTGCGGCCGAAAGCCAAGTCTGAGATAGGATTTAATTGAAGCCTATAATGTCTCAAAAAGGTATGAACCGAGGACCAAGTTGCGGCTTTACATATTTGGTCTAAGGTGGCGTCTGCCCTTTCTGCCCAGGATGTGGCGACTGCTCTGGTAGAATGGGCTGTAAAATAGGCCGGAGGACTTATTTTCTGAGCTTCATATGCCATAATGATAGCCTGTCTTATCCATCTACTAACAGTGGGTTTAGAAGCCGCTTTACCTTTGTTAGTGCCTAGAAACTGTATTAAAAGGTTCTCGGCCTGACGGAAGCTACTCGTAACTTCTAGGTACTTGAGGAGGCATCGCCTTACGTCTAAGGTATGAAAAGACTGTTCCCTGCTATTTGTGGCGTTAGTACAAAAGGAAGGAAGCACTATCTCCTGATTTCTGTGAAAATCTGAGACTACCTTGGGAAGAAAAGATGGAAGTGTCTTCATGATGACTCTGTCATCTAATACCTGGGTATAGGGAGGAAAGGCTGACAGGGCTTGTAACTCTCCTACTCTGCGGGCTGTGGTGATCGCTAAAAGGAAGGAGAGTTTGAGAGACAGGATTTTGATGGGCAGATCATCTAAAGGTTCAAAGGGTGGGCCTGTCAGAGCATCTAGTACTAGATTAAGGTCCCACGGGGGAACCGTAACCCTACTTGTAGGATTCAGCCTAACTGCACCTGTGACGAATCTTTTGATCAGTGAATTTTCGGCAAGTTTACAGTTTAGAAAGGAGCTGAGAGCTGATATTTGAACTTTCAGGGTGCTTGGTTTGAGATTTTTTTCTAACCCTGCTTGTAAGAAACTTAAAATAACGGGGATATTTGGAACTCCTAGGGGATCTTGTCTACCATCTGCAAACCTAAGGAAAGCTCTCCACACTCTATGATAGATAGTAGAAGTAACATCCTTTCTACTTGCTAGCAAGGTATTAATAACATCGTCAGATAAGCCCCTACCTCGCAGAATTATCCTTTCAGCATCCAGGCTGTTAAGTGTAGGTGAGGTGAGCCTGGATGATGGACTGGGCCCTGGAGGAGAAGATCTTCCCTGTCTGGGAGGATCCAGGGAGGACACTGAGATAACTGCCTCAGTCTGGTGAACCAGGGTCTCCTGGGCCAAAACGGAGCGATCAGAATTATATTCGCCTTGTCTTCCATCACTTTCTTTAGTACTTTTGGAATGAGGTTGAGTGGGGGAAAGGCGTAACCTTTGATGTGTTTCCAACTCTGGGCAAAGGCATCTACTGCTGTTGGAGAGTCCTTGGGATTTAGGGAGAAGAATCTGCGGAGTTTTCTGTTCTCCCTGGTTGCAAATAGATCCACCGTCGGCGAACCGAACTTTTCTACAACCATGTTGAAGGTTTCCATGTTGAGCCCCCACTCTGATTGGCTGAGATGAACTCTGCTCAAAAAGTCTGCTGTTTGATTCTGGGTCCCCTTCAGGTGGACTGCAGAAAGGGAGGAAAGGTTCTTTTCTGCAAAGCTGAAAATTTGAGCTGACAGATGAAGAAGAGTTTGACATCTGGTGCCCCCTTGCTTGTTGATATACGCTACCGCAGTTGTATTGTCCGAGTATATCAAGACATCCTTTGATGATATCACATGGGCTAGGTTCTCCAGGGCAAACTGGACTGCCCGAAGTTCCTTGTAATTCGAGGACATGTGGTTTATATCTTGAGGCCAGGAACCCTGCAGTAGCTGATGACCTGAGTGAGCCCCCCACCCCCAGGGGCTGGCGTCTGTTGTAATCCTTATGACCTCTATTGGAGTCCATCTCACCCCTTTGGAAAGGTTTACCGAGTCCATCCACCAAAGCAAGCTGATTCTCGCTCCGGAGTTCAGATGGAAGGATAGGTTTAGGGAAGACTGCTGTTTGTCCCAGAGTTGAAGTATATTGTTTTGTAGCGCTCTGGAATGGAATTGTGCCCACTGGACTGAGGGAATACATGATGTCATTAGTCCTAGGATGGACATTGCCAGTCTGAACGAAGGACTGTGTTCCAAGAAGAGGTCTCGGACTCGACCTATTAAGGCTTCCTGTTTTTGGATAGGGAGAAAGGAGGTTTGCAGCTTTGAGTCCAGGAGGACTCCGAGGAAGATGCATTTTTGAGATGGTATGAGATTGGATTTTAGATGATTTATATTCCATCCCAGGGAAGTAATTAGTGAGGATGCCTCTTGAATGTGTTGTAGAAGAAGAGGGGATGACTCTGAGACTAGTAAAAAGTCGTCTAAATAGGGAATTAAAAGGATGTCCTTCGTCCTGATGTAAGCTGCCATCTCCGAGATGATCTTGGTAAAGACCCTTGGAGCCTGAGAGATCCCGAATGGGAGTGCTCTGTATTGAAGATGAGTCCATTTGCCCTGTAAGCATACTGCTACCCTGAGGTATTTCTGATGACTGGGATGAATGGGGACATGGTAGTAGGCGTCCTCTAAATCGATTGACGCCATGTAACAGTTTGGGAAGAGGAGGTTCACTGTTGACTTTAGAGTCTCCATACGGAATCTTTTGTACATTAAGTGTTTGTTCAGATCCCTCAAGTTGATAATGACTCTGAAGGACCCATTTGGTTTTTTCACCAAGAAGAGAGGGGAGTAGAATCCCTGTGTTATCTCTGAAGGAGGGACTGGGACTAGTACCTTCTTCTTTAGCAACAACTGAACCTCTGACTCTATGACCAACTGTTTCAAGGGGTCTGAAAGGATCCGGGTGGGAAGATATCTGACTCCGGGATAACTCCTGAATTCCAGGAGCAATCCCCAGGATATTGTGTTTAGGACCCACGGGCTGGAGGAAATGCTTCTCCAGACGTGAGCAAAAAGAGTCAGACGTCCCCCCACCGGGACCCCGTCATTGGGGAGGGGGTTTGGGTTTGTTATCTTTATTGGTATTGAAGAATCCTTTTCCCTTTGTGGGGACACGAAACTTCCTATTGTCTTGAGATGAGTTACGAAAGGGTCTTCTAGACTGTCTACCCCCCCTAGAGGAGGAGGAGGAGTCCTGTCTGAATTGTGAAGGGAATTTCTTTTTCCCGTCAGCCGCCTTTTCTAGCAACGAATCTAGAATTGGACCAAATAAAAACTTTCCGTCACAAGGGATGGAACAGAGTTTACTTTTCGCAGCCATTTCACCCTTCCATGGTTTAATCCACAAAGCTCTTCTAGCCGAATTTGATAAAGCGGCTGCTCTAGCAGACATCTTAATAGAGTCTAAGGAGGCGTCTGCTAAGAAATCCACTGCTTTTGAAAGAATTGGGAAGTCTTCTACCAATTTTTCACACGAGGGATCCTTGGATAAGGCAGATTTAAGATCCGATAACCAGACTCTAAGGGAGCGGGCTACACAAGTGCTGGCTATACTGGTTCTCAGGGAACCCGTTGCTGCCTCCCAAGTCTTCTTATTAAAAAAGTCAGCCCTTTTATCCATGGGGTCGGGTAATGTGCCTAGGTCTTCAAAGGGCAAGGTATTGCGCTTAGCTATCTTTGCTACTGCTGCGTCAATGGCCGGGGGTCTATCCCAGGAACTGCACTCTCCTTCCTCGAAAGGATACTTCCTTTTAAAATATCTGGGAGTAAAAAACTTCCTGTCTGGATTCTCCCATTCTTTGTTAATGATGGATTTAATACTACTATGTAGTGAGAATGTACGGGATCTCTTAGGAGCCAATCCTTCATATAAGGCGTCCTCAGGTGACGGAGTGATTTTGGCATCCTCCATATTCATAGAGGCTCTAATAGCCTTAATAAGCTGGTCGGTATCCTCAACTGGAAACAGAGATTTAGTTTTAGTTCCAGAGTCGGAGTCATCCTCACCTGAGGAATTTATCAGGTTAATCTCACCGTCCTCCAATAATACTTCTCTATGAGGAGGGGAAGGTTCACCAGACAAATTTGATGCCAAAGGCATAACCGAGGGTAAGAGTGCTGAAGAGGAGGAAGCTGAAGGCAATGAAGCAGTCATGTTCCTCATTGAGAGTTGAATTTCATCTCTCACGATTTTTTTAATGCTCTCTGCTAGAGCTGAAGACTCCTGGGCAACCAGATTATTAATACATGAGGGGCACAGGGTTCTGACATAGTCATCCCTCAGGGGAGTTTTACATTCTGCACATTCTTTATGATGTGCTTTGGATGTGGCTTTCCCAGAAGATCTAGTACTTGATCTGGAGCCCTATAATAAACCATATGAATCTAGCATTAATATCATAAAAAAAGATTCGGTCTCACCAAGCAGACGGACTTTCCATAAGTACCGGAGTAGAGTCTCTGGATGATCTGCGATCATGGTGGTCACGGCGTCCATTTTCTCCTTTTTCTGCCGAATCAGACATCACAGCAGGAGGAGACTGTCAGCAATATAGATCCACGGCTGACTGGCTGGCTGGTGAGCGGTCACGGAATGCCTCCTGGACGCTAGAGGCTGTGGACACTGTTCCCTCCTTCCCCCTCTGGCTTTGTATGTTCCCGGGCCGGAACCCAGAAGTGACGTCAGTGCGTGACGCACGCGTACGTGCGTCACGCCGTACACTCCCGTCGGCGCGCCTGCGCATGCGCAGACGCGCGCTGAAGCCGGAGAGGAAGAGACATGGCTCCCCTGCTCCACCACTTCCCCAGCACACCCAGCCACGCCACTTAGCCCGGGAGTCCGGTATACCACGGAGTCCCTGGGGGTGGCGGGCGAGGAACGTGCCGGAGCTGCAGCAGAGGGGAACGAAGGGGGCCCGACATCACCAGACTTAGGGAGGCTGTCCTGGGACAGGCTTATTCCCTCAGGGAGCCCCACTAGGCAAAGGCCGTCCGGGGGACCTGCAGCCGGCACGGAGAGGTATGAAAAAAACTTCATCCCGGATGGGACGCTTCACAGGCCTCCTATCCGCAGGACAGGAAACCTGAACTGAGGTGTGGAGAGGTGTGTCAAGCTTTTATCTTCACAGGTTTCCTGTCCTGCGGTGGGAGGTCCTCTCCAGGGGTGCTGTCATTGGGCGTCAGGGTAAAAGCCTCCTTCTGTACTCAAGAAGCAATTTCCCAGCCTCCCCCCCTGACTTCTTATCTGTGCATTATCAGGCAAACACGTCTTCATTACAGAGAAGCCAATGAAGACGGGTTCTGCTCTCTCCATTGTAAGCCTATGAAGGGGGGAGGGGCTGAGGGAGCAGGAAGAGGTGACATGAAGGTCAGCTGTTTGTAGACTCTCTGGGCACCTAAAACGCTAAATTCAGGTGTCAGAAAGGTCAGTGCTTATCTATGAACTTACTGAGAGAAGATTGCAGGGTGTTGTGCTGTGCAGGACTGCTCCGTGCTCAGTCACTCCTAACAGCCCCTCCCCTCTCCATAGCCACATAATGGAGACAGAAATCCTGCTTCATTTGATGTGAGGGGGGAGGCTGAGAGATTGCTTTTTCAGTCCAGAAGGAAACTCTTTTAGTACATAAAACCTATTACAGAGTTTCTTAAAATCGCTTGTACTGTTGATATTTAATGTTTTCAGAAAAAGGTCTCTGAAATGACAGTTACGCTTTAAATATTATATACCGCAGTGCTTATTAAATGTTAATCCTCTCTGGCTTCATGTTCCATACACATTAGCTCCTAGATAAGAAATGATATATTTAGCTATCAGTCTGTAAAATTGAAGTCTTCAGATGTCTTATCCCAGTATGATCAATAGCTAGATTGTACCATGGATTCTGTGTGCACCAGTCAATCATTCTATTTTTATTAACCATACTGTATGTAATAGGTAGATGGTAAAGGGAAGAATGCAACTGATTGTATAATAGTTATATAGATGTGACCCACTTACTGTAGGTGCTAACAACCATCTCTTGGTCGGTGTCCTAAACTCCTGCCCCAGGTGCTGTCATGCTGCCTGGCCTGTAGGGTGCACATGCACTTCTTATGCAAATATCCTGGCTGAGGGTGCTATATAACATGTCCTCAGGCTATGTGAACTATAAATGCTGCACAGAGATGTTCTGTGGCCATTAACCATATAAAATGACTACAGAAAAATTCTATACAGCATCTATAGGCCACATAGCCTGAGGACATTGTATATAAAGCCTTCAGGTTATGTGAGCTATAAATAATGAATAGGGCTTTGCTGTGGATAGATTATATATATATTTATAGGCCCTCTGTGTAGCATATAGACTAGCACCCTTTGTATAACATCCCCTATGTAGTATAGCCCACTTTGTATAGTACCCCTCTATGTGGCATCCCCCTATATAGAATAGCCCCTCTGTGTAGCATCCCTGTGTAGGGTAGAATAGCCCCCTCTCTGTAGCATGCCCTATAAAGAATAGCCCCCTCTCTGTAGCATCCCCCATACAGAATAGCCCCCTCTCTGTAGCATCCCCTCCTATATACTGTAGCATAATCCCCTCTCTGTAGCATCCTCTCCTATATAGCATAGCCCCCTCTCTGTGGCATCCTCTCCTATATAGCATAGCCCCCTCTCTGTAGCATCCCCTACTATATAGTATAGCCCCCTCTCTGTGGCATCCCCTCCTATATAGCATAGCCCACTCTCTGTAGCATCCTCTCATATATAGCATAGCCCCCTCACAGTAGTGGATCATAATAGGGGCGTTTCGGACGGCAGCCCGGGGCCCTAAGCTCCTGGGGACCCATGACCACCCAAAAAGACATACTTGAGTGGTGTACTGTCTCCTGGCTACACTTCCGCCATGAATTGCAAAAAATCACAGTTTTTTTAAGGCAATTTTGCACAGATCAGGACATCATGACATTATCTATACTGTACTATAAACACAAGACTAGTGCCGCCATAGTTGCAGTGGGGTGGGGGGGCCCAGGCTTTGTGAACAGCCCGGGGCCTATGGTAAAGTTAATCCGCCCCTGCCCCCTCTCTGTGGCATCCTCTCCTATATAGCATAGTCCCCTCTCTGTAGCATCCCCTCCTATATAGCATAGCCCCCTCTCTGTGGCATCCCCTCCAATAGAGCTTAGTCCTCTCTGTGGAATTCCCTCCTATATAGCATAGCCCCCTCTCTGTGGCATCCCCTCCTATATAGTATAGCCTCCTCTCTGTGGCATCCCCTCCTATATAGCATAGTCCCCTTTCTGTAGCATGATTTGATGCTTTAATAATGTAAGAAAATAAAAGGTTATGTTTTATCCTGAGAATGGTGGTGGACTTTTGTGATGATTCATACACAGTAGAACACTGAGGTACTACAAGCTCCAGCACAACTTAAAGAATAAATATGCAGGGGGACCACAAAGGTACTAAAAATAACCTTGACGAAACAAAATAGAAATTAAAAAATATCTATATGGAACACTGGTGCTGTAGTACTACGAGTCCCATCATAACCTAGTAAAAAATACATATGACCCTCTAAGGACCAGATGTTTATGTTTTTATTATGTCCTGATTAGAGATGAGGGAACCTTGAGCATGCTCGAGTCGATCCGAACCTGAACTTTCGGCATTTGATTAGCGGTGGCTGCTGAAGTTGGATAAAGCCCTAAGGCTATGTGGAAAACATGGATATAGTCATTGGCTGTATCCATGTTTTCCAGACAACCTTACAGCTTTATCCAAGTTCAGCAGCCCCAGCTAATCAAATGCCGAACGTCCGGGTTCGGATGGACTCGAACCCGAACCCGGTTCACTCATCTCTAGTCCCGATACGTAAAACTATATAATTCAAAGAGGATATATTTTCTTTTTATCATGACTCAGGAGGGTATCTCCTTTCAAACATAGACTGCCAATAATGGTCTCCCATTTCTCATAATGACTGTCACCCATAGTCCCCTCAGATTGCTGGTTATTGCTCCTCTTTTTTTTACATAGACTGACAAAATTTGCCACCTCAGACTGCTGTTTATGCCCATCCTCTTATACAGACTGCTGCCTGTCATCCCTTCCATCAGCTCAGCCCTACCCTCACACACCAACTGGTCCCCATATCCTCTCCCTACTTAACAGACTCCCCACTCTATCTCCATAGGGAGACCCAGACCCATAGAATTACATGGCACAGGGTCTCACACTAGAGGCAGGAGTTATGGAGAAGGGGTAGAAGGCACCATATAATAATGCATATTTATACACAGTGGGGAGCAGGAAGGATGGGCACCTATAATAAACTGTAAAACTGGGCTAAAGAGTCCCAACATTAAGGGGGATGGGGTCACTTTCTCCATCTTTAAAATAGACCATGCAAATTATACATACTATATGTGATAGCGGGATAAGTACACCATGTAAAGTATATGGTAACCAACTGACTCTTTTCCAATGTAGGAGAGAAGGATGGGCACGTTTAATGCCATCCTTTTATTCTTGGGGGAACAGACCACTTCCAAAAGAGTCTGTTAGCGTCTTTCTCCCCCTATCATTTGTATATCAAGGAGCAGGTGCGATAGCTGGCAGCGCACAGCTAACTTATGTGTACGGTTGGCAGTAAATGTGTGACTAGGTGAGAGGAGAGAGTGTCTATGATCAGCAACCATATTGGTAATCAGTCAGTTGTGCAGTAAGTGGAGAGAACACTGAGTGCTTCCTAAGTACATAACTCCGGCTCTTTGAAATTATCCTGAATGTCGTCTTATTTTTGTCTTCCATCTCAGACTACCAGTAAGTGGAATCAGATAGGCAATTTGCTTAGAAACAGAGGTTTGAAAGCTGCCTTTTATCTGTTCAGGATAAAATGGTTTGCCTGTTTTTTCTTTTTTTTTCTTTCCTTAGCATGATACAAAGTGATAGATATATCACCTCCCGCTGTACTGCACATTTTATCTTACTTTACGCTGTCTTGAACAGGCTTTGAAAGGAAGAATATCAGCTACAGAATGAGATGGTTTATTGTATTGGGCTACATGCACACACATTAGATAGATAGATAGATAGATAGATAGATAGATAGATAGATATCTATACACACACGCGCACATATATGCATACATACTGTCAGTCCTAGACTCATGCATACATACTGTCAGTCCTAGACTCATACACAAAAAAAAAAAAAACACACAGCCATACATGCATAAACACATGCACACATAGATGGCTGTAATATATATACATATATATATATATATACATATATATATATATATATATATATATATATATACATACATACACACACAAACATTTGGAAAAACACAAACCTGTGCATACAGAGACACATACAGTGAAGCATCTTCATAGGACCACCTCTTTGTGGAGACCACTCCCATAAAAGACCATTTCTGACTGCAGTTTTGTTGGTCATGCCAGAGCAGTTTCACTAAGTATATGTGGCAGCCTAGAAGTTAAAGGGATGCTCCAAAATCCGGTAAAAAAAACACACAAAAATGCTGCAGAAGCATATAGCATTGCTTACCTGTCTTTTGTGAAACAAGATGAGCAGTTGTTCAGTACAAAAAGTACCAGAATGCACTGCTCTCCCTGAGTTTTTCATCACAATCCTCCCACCCTGCCTACTCCCCTCCCCCAGTATTCCTGCCAGTTCCCCACCCAAAACATCTAATTACACTGCACAATGAGTGAAGTTGCAGCACCTGCTCTTCATTGCAGTACTGTCACGGTACTGCAGCATCTTCACAGAAAAGATACAGTACTGCAACGAAAATATGCAGTATGGTAATGAAACTGCAATGTGTAAACACAGGCGGCATGGTATAATTACTCCTCACTCTCTGTAAGGCTGTGTTCACACATGGCATTTTTGTTGCATTTTTTATTTATTTGTTTTCAAGGCTGATTTCCTGCAATGTTGCCACAAATTGCATAATTACAGTAAAATAGTGCCATACTGTATGTGTGTCCTAGCTGGTGGTGTTTGGGTGCCCTTGTTTGTAGTGTGTACAAAAAGCCAAAAACGGGTGGATAACGCATAAACAACTCACAGTTTACTTTACAGGAATGTAGTAGAAAACTTCCCAAATGGGGGCACGGTACTTTTAGAGGTAGGCTTGCCTTGCCTTTGGCTGGAGCAAGGTTTACCAATGTATGTGTCTTGGACCTATTTTTGACTCTAGCCCTATGCATGTTCTGAGATACACCAGCATGCTTACCTGCTTGTAATTTGTGTTTTTCTATGGAATAAAGTAGAATTGAAGATCTAAAGATTAGTGAGTGACACTGTGTATGAGGTAAAAATGTCCCCAGCTATTCCAATTGTATGTTGTCCTGGGTTTGGAATTGTACTACATTGGTCTGACCAGTGGCAGCTGCATCCAAACCTGAATGCTCAGTGTTTGATTTCCAGTGGCTGCAGCAGATGGATGCCGCTCTAGGGAGTGCTGGAAAACATGGATACAGTCCTAGGCTATACCCATGTTTTACTGGTAGGACAGCATCCATCTGCTGCAGCAGCTGGGAATCAAACGCCAAGCATCTGGGTTCCAAAAACATTGCCAAACCAAAACATTTTGACAGGTTCGCTTAACACTAGTCCTGGACTGACTTCTTGACCCATGATATCATAGACAGGCACTGCACTCACATTCTCTCTCTGAAGAGGCTGCTATCCGCTGCAAACAGCTCAGCTACAGCTGCCCTGAAATGCACTGTTCACTAAGGGGGGCATTTATTAAGTCCGACGTTTTTTACACCGGACTTAAAAATGCCCCCGCAGCTCCGGCGCTACGGAGATTTATGTAGAGGCGGACTGCCTCTACATAAATCCTGTGCGTGCCGGTGCGCACCGCCGAAAACCTACGCCAGCTGAGGACTGGAGTAGGTTTTCGGTGTATATTTGGGCGGAACGGATGGTAAATCGCGCGGACTCTGAGTCCGCGCCCTCCGTTCCGCCCACTACACGCCCCCTTTCCGCCCCCCCTGGCGTACTCGCCGGAAAGTGCCGATTTGCGAATATTTTATTCGCAGATCGGCCATTTGCGTATAAAAAAATACGCAAATCAGCACTTTCCGCCGAAAATCATCCGTTCGCAGGATGATACATGTGGCCCTAAGGGTCCATTTACACAGAAAGAATATCTGACAGATTATCTGCCAAAGATTTGAAGCCAAAGCCAGGAATGGATTTGAGAAGAGGAGAAATCTCATCCTTTCCTTTAGGACCCTGTTTATAGTCTATATATAGTTCATATTCCCTGCTTGCGCTCGCTTTGTGGGGTTGGCGGTCGCTGACTGACACGGTGGTGAGTTAGCCTAGGGACTCATGTGAACCATGGTACATGGGGCAATATGGTTTGATCAAATTATATACCAACATCCTGGTGTTCTTTTTTAAATGTAGCCAAGAGGCATTAGTGTCAGCCATAGTTGTGAGGTGCAGCGCTATTTTCTCTTTTTGTCCGTATCTGTTTATAGTCTGTTTCTGGCTTTGGCTTCAAATCTTTGGCAGATAATCTTTTTGTGTAAACGGACTCTTACTCCTGGCTCTTTGAGTCACATGGTTAGTTAAGCACAGTATCTCTTCTAGTAATATCCTGCAGTTATTTCTGTATGTGTTAACCCTTGCATAACTCAATACCTGGAATGCAAATTCATTGTTACAGTTGCATCAAAGACATTGCATTTAACAGTATAAACAATGTAAAACACTATAAAAACCAAAGGCACAAATATTGCACACCTATGGCATCCAATATATAAAACCCAACAACAAGATCCAGCGGGTTCCCCAGTAGGGCACTGCAATAGGAAGCTATTCTTTTCATGTTAAATAACATACAAAATCAGGTGTTGTTGTTTAGCTAACAAGAACTGAGAGGGTTGCTGACTGGAGAACTGTGAGCTGCAAAGTGCTGAGATGTCACTGTGAGTGTGAGAACTTCCTGCAGGGTAACAATCATAAAGGGGCAACTGCAGGTTACATAGTTAGTTACATAGTTAATACGGTTGAAAAAAGACACATGTCCATCAAGTTCAACCAAGGAGGGGATGGATACAGGGAAGGGAGGGGTGATAGGTTCTATACATATGCATTTATATTATTTTGCTCTAAGAACTTGTCTAGCCCTGTTTTGAAGCCCTCTACTGTTTTTGCTGTGACCAGATCCTGTGGTAGACTGTTCCACAGATTCACAGTTCTCATGGTAAAGAAGGCTTGTCGCCTCCGGAGATTGAACCTTTTTTTCTCCAGGCGGAGGCAGTGCCCCCTTGTCCTTTGAGGGGGTTTTACCTGGAACATCTTTTCCCCATATTTCTTGTAGGGGCCATTTATATATTTAAATAAGTTAATCATATCTCCCCTTAAACGTCTCTTCTCCAGACTAAACAAATGTAATTCTTTTAATCTCTCCTCATAACTAAGATGCTCCATTCCCCTTATTAGTTTAGTTGCCCGTCTTTGTACCCTCTCCAGCTCTAGAACATCCTTTTTATGAATTGGGTTCCAAAACTGGACGGCATACTCCAGATGAGGCCGCACCAAAGCTTTATAAAGCGGTAATATTATATCCCTGTCCCGTGAGTCCATGCCTGTTTTAATGCATGACAATATCCTACTGGCCTTAGAAGCAGCTGACTGACATTGTGTACTGTTCTGTAGTCTATTATCTACAAGTACACCCAGATCCTTCTCTATCAGTGACTCTCCCAGAGTAACTCCCCCCAGGACATATGATGCATGCGGGTTATTAGTACCCAGGTGCATAACTTTACATTTATCCACATTGAACCTCATTTGCCAAGTGGACGCCCAAACACTCAGTGTGTCTAAGTCATCCTGTAACATCTGCACATCCTCCATAGACTGTACTGTACTACAAAGCTTGGTGTCATCTGCAAAGATAGAAACATTGCTGTTAATTCCATTCTCAATATCATTAATAAACAAGTTAAACAGAAGAGGGCCCAGTACTGACTCTTGGGGTACACCACTTATTACCGGGGACCATTCGGAGTAGGAATCATTGACCACCACTCTCTGGGTACGATTATTAAGCCAGTTTTCAATCCAGTTACACATTAAATTTTCCAAACTGATAGACTTTAACTTACCCATCAGACGTCCATGAGGAACTGTGTCAAACGCTTTTGCAAAATCCAGGTACACTATATCCACAGCCGCGCCGCCATCCAGGCTTCTACTTACCTCTTCATAGAAACATATTAGGTTGGTTTGACAGCTTCTGTCCTTAGTAAAACCATGCTGGTTATCACTTATAATACTATTAGCCACTACATATTCCTGGATGTAGTCCCTTATAAGCCCCTCAAATAGTTTCCCCACAATGGACGTTAAGCTTACGGGTCTATAGTTACCTGGGGAAGTTCGAGAGCCCTTTTTGAAGATCGGCATTACATTTGCCTTACGCCAGTCCCTCGGCACAATACCAGTAAGCAAAGAATCACTGAATATTTCATACAGGGCAGGAGACAACTCGGAGACAGGGCCAGGGACACACTGCTGGAGGGCTGCAGCAGGCTAGTGAAGGGGCTGCAGTGGATGTTAACTACCTCATGTGACATACATGGAGGGCTGCAGAAGTAAAGAAAACGTGTTATTACCGCAAGTTCAACCGCCAGCCTGTTTAACCAAAGATTACGCCTCAAGGTTAAGGAGTTATCCAGCAAAAAAATCTTTTTTTTTTTTTTTTTTTTTTTCAAATCAACTTTTTTCAGAAAGTTATATAGATTTGTATTTTATTTTTATTTAAAAATCTCAAATCTTCCCATACTTATTAGGCTGCTGATGTTCTACAGGAAATGTTGTTTTCTTTTCAATATGACACAGTGCTCTCTGCTGCCTTCTCTGTCCAAGACAGGAACTGGAGAGGTTTTCTACAGGGATTTGCTACTGCTCTGGACAGTTCCTGTCTCGGCCAGAGATGTCAGCAAAGAGCACTGTGTCACACTTAAAGGACAACTCCCACAAATTTTTTTTTTGGCTTAACACACATTACAAAGTTATATAACTTTGTAATGTGTTTAAATAACTGGTCTGGCCCCCTTCCCCCACTTTCGGACCCCCCGACCCTCCCCCCCTCTGGAAGTTAAAGGGAACCTGTCACCCCCCGTGCCGGGGTGACAGGCTCCCGACCCCCCGCTACAGCCCCCTATAATCACCCAATCCCGCCGGGTCCCGCTTCTGGACTCTCCGTCATTCTCTATGAGCATTGGACTCTGCTGCAGCGACTGAGATCTCCGTCACCTGACCGGATCCAGAAGCGGGATCAGGTGAGTATAGGGGGCTGTAGCGGGGGGTCGGGAGCCTGTCAACCCGGCACCGGGGGGGTGACAGGTTCCCTTCAAAGAAAGTATACATTACCAATTACGGTCTTTCTCTTCTCCCAGGTGCCATCTTGTGCAACAGCATCAGAGTCGGGGGGGGGGGGGGGGGGGGGGGCCGGCCAGGTCTTCTTCCTCCTTGGCATCCTCATGAAAAGTGAATGGGAGAAAAAAAGGCTGCTGGTGCATGCTTTTCATTGGCTGGAGCGCATCACATGGCTTCGAGCTTGCTCAGCCCTGATTGGCTGAGCTTGCTGGAAGCCATGTGATGCGCTCCAGCCAATGAAAAGGCTGTCGGTACGCAAGCACACTGGCAGCCTTTTTTCTCCCATGGACCTGGAAGTGAGAGACATCGCTGGACCGTGGCAAGCGGTGACGGAGACGAGGGCGAATCGAGTGTAGATCGTGACCGGAGGGATGGTGAGTGTGGTGTCTGTGTTTTTTTTTTTTCCCGGGTCCCGTGGGAGTTGTCCTTTAATGGAAAACACCATTCCTGCAGGACATACAGCAGCTCATAAGTATGGGAAGACTTGAGATTTTTAAACATAAGTAAAATACAAATCTATATAACTTTCTGAAACCAGTTGAATTAAAAGAAAAAGATTTTCGCTGGATTTTAACTGGCTTCCCTATGAGACTGGTCCTTACAAATATGTACATAACGTTTCTATACATCATTGTGGAATATAAACAAACTATGATGTATAAGCAATAGGAATAAAACCCATTTTAAAGCGTGGCGTGTACAAGCCATGCTAACAAATGTGTAATTACAGGAGTTAGACAGAGTGTGGCACTATTGCTCTTTAGATGAAATAGCTTCATTTGAAACTGATAGAGTTTCTTACATTTGGTTGGGCGGCTATGTTCTATCTAATTTACGGTAACTATCTGTCTCTATTATCAGTCAATATAGTTGATGAACCTGTCATTATGCTGTAATAGCCGGGACACACTCAAGGAGATGTCCAAGGGGTCTCGAAACAAAATAATAATAATAATAATAATAATATATATTTAATAAATTAGATACATTATCCAGCACTGCCTGAGTACAAAGTTTAGTCTTTTTGTGCGTTCATTAAAGGTGCAGACCACTCGGTGTCCTCCTTGTTTTGTTTAAGGTGAAATCGCTGGTAGCCCTGGTATACACCTGGAAGTTACACACTGTTTATTTGATTTTTAACCTCCTAAATGCCTAACAGACAAACTTGTAGGAGATGGAGTCACAGGATTCTATGGCGGAGCCCGATAATAAACAACATTGGCAGCTCCACTGCTGTATCAAAAGGCTGTAAAGATATAAGATATAAGGCTACATTCACTGCACTACAAATGTGCATCTGTAGTGCTTTGTGCTTCACAGAGAACTATATTGGCACATCATTAGCATAACGATCTGTGCCGCAAATTACGGTCCGCATTACAGAAGGTCTATCTTTTACAACACATACTGTATACAGACTTGTGAACGGGGCCGTTAAATAACCTCGGTAGGTTGGTTGTATCTCCAGTAGTCAGCTTCCCCTGTAGGTAATATCCCTAGTAGCCTGGTCCCCTCCTGTAGGTAGTATGCCCAGTATCCAAGTCTCCCCCTTTTGTGAGCAGTATCCTCAGTAGCCAGATTCCCTCTTGTAGGTAGTGTCCACAGTAGCCATGACTCCCCTTGTAGGTAGTATCCCCAGTACTCAGGTACCCTCCAGTAGGTAGTATCCCCAGTTCTCAGGTCCCCTCCGGTAGGTAGTATCCCCAATACGCAGGTCCCCTCCTGTTGGTAGTATCCCCAGTACTCAGGTCCCCTCCTGTAGGTAGTATTCCCAGTACTTAGGTCCCCTCCTGTAGGTAGTATTCCCAGTACTCAGGTCCCCTCCTGTTGGTAGTATCCCCAGTACTCAGGTCCCCTCCTGTAGGTAGTATCCCCAGTACTCAGGTCCCCTCCTGTAGGTAGTATCCTCAGTACGCAGGTCCCCTCCTGTTGGTAGTATCCCCAGTACTCAGGTCCACTCCTGTAGGTAGTATCCCCAGTACTCAGGTCCCCTACGGTAGGTAGTATCCCCAGTACTCAGGTCCCCTACGGTAGGTAGTATCCCCAGTACTCAGGTCCCTTCCTGTAGGTAGTATCCCTAGTACTCAGGTCCCCTAGGGTAGGTAGTATCCCCAGTACTCAGATCCCCTTCTGTAGGTAGTATCCCCAGTATTCAGGTCCCCTCCTGTAGGTAGTATCCCTAGTACTCAGGTTACCTCCTGTATGTAGTTTCTCCAGTACTCAGGTCCCCTCCTGTAGGTAGTATCCCCAGTATTCAGGTGTCCTCCTGTAGGTAGTATCCCCAGTATTCAGGTGTCCTCCTGTAGGTACTATCCCTAGTACTCAGGTCCCCTCCTGTAGGTAGTATCCTCAGCACGCAGGTCCCCTCCTGTAGGTAGTATCCCCAGTACTTAGGTCGCCTCCTTTAGGTAGTATCCCCAGTACTCAGGTCCCCTACGGTAGGTAGTATCCCCAGTACTCAGATCCCCTTGTAGGTAGTATCTTCAGTACTCAGGTCACCTCCTGTAGGTATTATCCCCAGTATTCAGGTCCCCTCCTGTAGGTAGTATCCCTAGTACTCAGGTCACCTCCTGTAGGTAATATCCCCAGTACTCAGGTCCCCTCCTGTAGGTAGTATCCCCAGTATTCAGGTCCCCTCCTGTAGGTAGTATCCCTAGTACTCAGGTCCCCTCCTGTAGGTAGTATCCTCAGCACGCAGGTCCCCTCCTGTTGGTAGTATCCCCAGTACTCAGGTCCTCTCCTGTTGGTAGTATCCCCAGTACTCAGGTCCCCTCCTGTAGGTAGTATCCCCAGTATTTAGGTCCCATTCTGTAGGTAGTATCCCTAACCCTAGCAGGAAGTTTTCCCACTCTGGCAGTGGGAACTAGAGTGACATCCAAATTTCTAAGGCACTCTTAGAAATATTTTCCTATCTACTCTATGGGGGAGATTTATCAAACATGGTGTCAAATGAAACTGGCCCAGTTGCCCTTAGCAACCAATCAGATTCCACCTTTCATTCTTCACAGACTCTTTGGAAAATGAAAGGTGGAATCTGATTGGTTGCTAGGGGCAACTGAGCCAGTTTAACTTTACACCATGTTTGATAAATCTCCCCCTATGTTTCTATCTTTCTATCTACACTTCTTAACAGCGATGCATAGCTTCGCATAAACTGGTGCAAGCAGAAGACAAGATGCAGGTTCCTCTTGTAAATACAAGTCAAAATTCTAGTATCTATCTATCGATCGATCTATCTGTAAAGCTATCTATCATGCAGGTATCATGTCTTATTATTTGTCTCCTTGGATTCTTGTGACACATATGATCATTGTTGCTGCCTCGTTGGCCTCTTATTCTGTATTGTCAATGTGTCTTCTCTTTCTCCAGATATTACATCATGGAAGGAAAACTCTTCAGCAGACTATCGATTCTAACGCTACAATGACCTTTCTTTGCATGTTCAGGGTCGATTTCAGAACATTCCCTCATATCTTTCCCTCGTCTATCTTTTGTCAACATGTTTGTGTATTAACATGGAAGCAAATAAATCCTAATTATAACTGAGAGGCAAACAATCTAGAAAAGATCTATAAGTTATTTCCCTGGTGTTAGGAATCAATAGACCCCCTTGAAAGCACAAGGGGTAAATTATAAATCAATGGTCTGGAGGGTAAGTGATGTCTGGAAGGCATGACAGACATACTCTACTTTCCAACGTAAAAAGCAAATAACTGCGCAGGAAGACACGTGTTAATTAAAGTGTACCTCTACTTTCTAAGAGAATTGGAAAAACCTGCATAGTTTTGTCAGCTTAACCCTTTTAAGGGCCAGTTCACACTGAGTAAAAACCGCGTAATTCCACGGCGGAGCTCTCCGCCGCGGAATACCGCAGCGCTCAGTGTGCTGCTTTGAGTAAATGAGAGAGCGCGCACTTGTCCGCTGCCGCCACTCTCTGCTCTAAGAACTAATGTGTTAGTTCTTTGAGCGGAGAGGGGAGGAAGCGGACGAGCACGCGCTCTCCCATTCGCTCAAAGCAGTACACTGAGCGCGGCAGTGTTTAGCCCTAAGTGTTGAAGAAGTTTTGTCAGCCTAAACCTTCTGAGTGTTGAAGAAGGTGATTTTAGTGTGCTCGCTACTATTATTCAGCCCCTTAAAGCGAATGTCCCAGCAGTACATTCGCTTTAAGGTTTTCACATGGACAGAATGGCGCCAGCGCGGGGAAGACAGTGCTGCAGGTTTTTTTTTAACCGTGGCCCAGTTCCCACGTACAGCACCCTTCTACTCCGGGGCACCAGACGGGGGGGGAAGCACTGGAGGCGGGCCGGGCCGGCCCAAGTGGGAAGAAATCCCTGCCACTCTGTGATGAGGCTCCATTCATTCTAATGATGCACTGGCTTTATAAAGAGCTATATTAACAGAAAGGAAAACAGCCATAGCATCACAGCACAAATGGGGTTACATTATAAAGGCAGGCCATTACTGCTGCTGCTGCTGCTGATGAAGATGCTGGTGACAGGCTAAAGGAAGGGGGAGAGATTACATTAAGGAGGCAGATGGGTGTAGTAGGTTAATAAGAATTTAAAGAAAGGACAGCTGTACAGAACCATGTAGACAGTCAGGGATATGAGGCAGGCCTTGATTTAGCTCTCAGACACAGTGTGGACCCTCTGGAGGAGGCAGTTCTAGATTGCATGTACACATTTCAGGCTCTCTCCCCTGCATAGAACTAAGTCCCACTCCTGCTTTCTGTGTTCTGTCTCTATGTTAAACATCTCATTGGAATGTTTCCTGTCTTTGATATTAAATGTGGCGTCCCATTTACAACACCTATTTTTATGCACACTATTATGGAGTTCTAGAAGGGGGTTAATAGAAGGGGGAGTGGATCCTCTTTACATAATCATCTTTACCTAGCAGTTACAAAGAGTTTCTCATAGGACCTGTCCTATGCTGTATTACAAAGACAACCCACTAATATGAATGAGAACTAAGTAATGCTTTTTCACACCGATTACAGCTGATCTTTGGATATCCAGAAGAGGACACTTTGTGGGGGCTTGGAGGGGCGCAGCAAGGCGGGCAGGAGGTGTGCCATGAATGCGGAATCCAGATTTCAGATGTCCGTTCGTCAGGTGATGCAGTTATTGTCATTAAAAAAACAACTTTAAAACTGGCAGCCCTGTGACCTTTGGCCGTGGCTTACATTGTGTATGCATTAGGCTGGCACAACCTCTCCGTCCCTCCTCCCCACCCTCCTCATCATTAGGAATGCTCCTGGCAGATTGTCTCCTATTCCCCACCTGTGAGAGGACGGCACATGGGCTGGATCGTTAAGCAGCTGTGTAGTTTTCACTGCAGAGGAATAGGAAAAATGGTGAAGAGGGTGGGGAGGAGGGACTGAGGGGTTGTGCCAGCCTAATGCATACACAAACTAAGCCACAGCCGTTGGGCACGGGGCTGCCAGTTAAAAGTTGTTTTTTAGGACAATAACTGCATCACCTGCCGAACGGACCCCAGGACAGATCTTCGATTAAAAGCAGCTATCCGAAGGTACAAGCAGTTGGGGGGGGGGTCACATTGTGGGTACAGAGTTGCTTTAATGCACACCAGTGCAACGTTATGGCTCAACAGAAGCCTTTTTCAAGCAGGTTTAAAAAGGCTTCTGTTGAGCCGAAATGTTGCACTGGTGTGCATTAAAACTCACATTGCTCTTGAGGCGCTGTCTCTGCATAGTCTTTTGTGGAACATTTACAAGCCTGGGTATAGTTTGTAGAGGTGTGCACCTACATCTATTTCTCTTGAACTGTGCTGCTGCTTTAAACTGTTTATTGTATTACATGGCACAGTAATTGTGCGGCCAGGACTGCACAAACGATTCCTAGATTGTTTATGTGGCCCTTTGATTTAATCAACCTTTGGCTGGAGGTGTGCCATGGTTGGCCAATAATTTTAAAGTATGGCAGGATTGAACAATCAGGGGTACTCTAGCGTAAACTTTTTTATACAGTGTTTCAGGCATATAGTAAATAACAAAGATGCTATTCTTACTTTGATGCGCTCAGCAGGGGACCTTCAGACGCCACAGGAGGACACCAGTGGATCACGGGGAGGTAAGAATCACATCTTTATTATTTTTTATATAACTGCAGCACTGTGTAAAAAGTTATACAACATCAGAGTACCCCTTTAAGCTATTGTTCCAAATACTTTATTGCAATTTTATGAGTTGCAGGAATCTCACACTGGGCATATAATAAACACTAAATAGGCTGCTAAAACAGTAAGAAAAATCAAATTCTTTAAATGATTTCCATGTCAGAGCAGATTAATAGTCAGAGGCGCTCCTGTTTTTCTTCTATCACGTCATCCATTATCCATCCCTGACTGGCTTGTCTTGAGTCTGCTTTTTATTGTTGCTGTTGGTTATTTTTGTACAGAGACTATAAGCAGTCTGCTAACCTTCACTGCTATTGATTGAGATTTGTCATGATCTACCGTGTATTGGAGATTCACTAAAGGGTGAGATATGATGGCAGGTTAGTCAATCAGATTCAGTACAGAGACAGTAACAGATCGCTGTCTGGTGACAAGTGACAAAACAGCTGGGAGCTCTTGTTCATGTTTATATAGAGTATGGAGCATTTGACTGCAGCAGAAAACTGCAATGTGAAATGTTTTATTATTCCTTTCTTTTATTTGTTTTCTATAGCTAAACCGATTAAAAAATGAGCAGCCTTTAAGGGCATGTTCAGTTGCAGTGTCCCAGAGTGGGGGTCCACTGTTCTTTTCTAACAAGTATAGGTCTTTACTATGTGCATGTATATGCTCTGAGACTTAGGTTTGTAGTATGTGACTCCAACCACCAGGTGTCACTATCCTTTGCACGCCTGAAGGTCAAAAGTCTATAAGGGTTAACTGTATCCTCTATTGCTTATGTGTATTTCCTGACACTGTCTCCTGATCCCTTCTTAACCAATCCCAAAGCTAGCTACCTCAAAGGGATACTGCCCTATCATAGAGGGTTATTCTGTCTGTTGTCCTATTAGGTTCCCCCCTGAAGGCCAAGGTTATATATAATGGGGTTATAAAGGGGCTGTGGAACTCCGGAACTAAATCCTATCCATGCTGGGCTGTTGTCTTCTTCTGAGGATCATTCAAGGTACAAGTCAGTAGTCAAGCTAAGTGTAAAGGCTGAGTCTCTACTGCAAGTTGCTAGTGTCCCTATAGGGTCCCCCGGATAACTAGCCCTACCCACAAGGTGGGTCTTACATCACTGGATCTGTGTCACTCTGTGCCCATAGACAGCATTAGGTGGATGATCATACCCGTGGGTGTAAGTAACTCTTGTATTCTAGTAAGTAACTCTTGTCTTCTAGTATAAGTGCACCGATCTCTCATTGAGATCTGTGCTGCATAGATATGCAGCACGGATCCATGAGATAGGCACATCGATTGCTTCCGGCTGCTGCAGCCGCAAGCAATCGAGTGCCGAGCCGGGATCAGTGCCATTACGGCGCTGATCCCGGAAGAGGTAAGATGTGTGGGTCACTCCTCCGGGATCCTCCCCACTAGACACCAGGGAACGGCTGCATTCGGTAATCGGATGCAGCTGTCAACTTTGACAGCTGCATCTGATTACAGTATTAGCAGGCATGGCGGTCGGACCATGCCCGCTACTACCCGCGGTCCCGGGCTACGAGCGGCACCAGGGACCGTGGTGGTTCAGAGCGCGGCCGCCGCGCGGCCCCGCTCTGGACGCGGGGAGGCGGCCCTGGATGTACGGGTACGTCCAGGGTCGCCTAAGGGTTAAGATTTAACAGTAAAAGGCATAAACTAATAGCAACAGAGACAAAACATCCATACTAGTGAGCAAAAGGGTACAGCAGTAGTACATTTCAACCCCCAGATCAATGGAAAATATGCAGGTCAACCTCACTATTATACAGCGGCCTATGCAACAGAGTGTCTAACGAAGCAAGGGTGCCCAGGATGTGGCAGCAAGGTATAAACTAAATCAAAGTCCTCAACATTGTATATTGCCTGTTCTAGAATCAGAGGAACACATGTACTATTCCGATTTGACTTTGGGCCACCCAGGGACTTTCAGATCTTCACCTTTTATCCTGGCCCTAGATACGGAAACTGAACTTCTGCGGCTAAAGGAAACTACGGTGCTCTACAAGTGTGGTTCAAGACAGAGAGGGGAACAAGCCAAGTAACATAGCAAGACAGTAATTGTAGGCAGACAGGCAAAGGATCAGGGCAGGCGGCTTCTGAGACGAGTTAAGCAATCCAAGTCGGCAACAGGAGAGGCAAATGGTACAGATAGGGGTTGGGCAGAAACCTGACTTGTTATGGAAAAGGGCCCTATATAAAAAAGAAAGGTCAACTCTATTTTGCATAATCAGTCAGGTAAAAAAAAAAACAGCAGCAGCCAGCCAGGGCAGGAAGGGACATTTATTTTGGCCTTTTCAAGGCTCATACTCGCCTGCTACCACTCAAGACCAGAAGTGCCATTTTTTGATGTTCTGGGACTGCTGGTACCTGCCTCTTCCCAGTATCCCTGAGGCAGTATGTACTGGGGTAGTAATGTGGGGGTTAATGTAAGCCATTTTACAGGCTAACACGAAGCCCCAGTTTAGAAATGGATGCCGTCTGTCAGACAGCTTTCACTCCTAAGCATCACTACAAGCTGCAGTGTTACAGCCGGGCTCCTGCTGATTGATCGCTGGGGTGCAGTAGAAAAGTCCCCCGCATTTAGCCCAAGCTCTGTTCTGGCTGAACTTTAATTGTCTTGGCCATTCAGCCTGAGCAGGACTCGATCAAAACTGTTAAGAGGTTAAAGCAACTTAATTTAGGGAAACTACTAACATTATGTAAAAATATTATTTATTGTCAATAGTGTCCATAATCTTTAGGTTATCCTTGTCTTGAAAATGTTTTTTTTGCACTTAAAGGGGTTATCTGGTTAGGTAAAATATATGTTGAATCATTCCCGCTCCTGGAGACTAACAATTCATTCCATACAACAACTGTTGAAAACTGTATCTGAGCTGTTGGCTCTATCTCTGCTCCCAACCCCCTCCTCCCCCCTCCCTTCTGAGATGGCTGATGTAAACAAGTCCCCAGTGGGTCTAGGGAGTCAGAACTGCTGTTACATCCTAGTGATATCTTTCCTCTTATGAGATGGGAATATCCCTTTAATATCCCTAGTGATATCTATCCTCTTATGAGATGGGAATATCCCTTTAATATCTCTAGTGATATCTCTCCTCTTATGAGATGGGAATATCTCTTTAATATCCCTAGTGATATCTATCCTCTTATGAGATGGGAATATCCCTTTAATACACATAATTTGCATATAAAAACACAATTTGATTCATTCATAGATCTCGCTGTAGAAGACACTCCTCCCTGGGTCTACTAAGCTTATAGGTACATTTGGCCTTCCATACGTATATTAGTTATATGTAGGTGTATAATATCAGGCAGAATTCTATTCCAATATTAGAGGATACACTGTCTTTTTAATTGACATTCAAGAGGTAACAATTTTGTATTGTGTGTAAAATACATCACAAATAAACAGACTCTGCAGAGTCTCGGATAAGAAAAGTCAACTTCACGAGTAAGTTAAAAAGAAGCTCTCATCTTCCCAGTGGCTTTGGGTAAGTGATTCAATTATCTTGTCTGTCAGACTCCTATAATATCATTTAATGAAGCTTGGCAGCTTTAATGTTACATGAACTCAGTGGATCAGCCGCACTTTCTGCTGTTATGTTTTTGTACTCTTTTGCTAGTGAGATTTGTAAGGTAAAACGTCTATATGATTACAGTAAAAGTTACATTCTTTGTCATGTTTAAGCTCAGAGGAAGTGGATGGTCTTTTTAATAAAATCAGCGAATGAAGCAAAGTTTTCTTAAATAATTCTGCATTTACATAAAATTAGCTGAAAGGAAGGCTACTTATGCATTGACTATAAAGATCTAAGGGCCCATTCTGAGCCACTGTTGAGCCAGGTGTCCCATTGAGCCAGGTGCCCTTTATTTTTGTGATACCTATTTTCAAATCCCCTTCATAGACAGCTAAAAAGGTAAATGCTAATTGCAGTCACCACTAGGTGGAGCTTACAAGCTTATGATCCTTTTACACAGAGCGATAATTCGCCCAATCGATCGTTTAACGATTCTGAGGCAACAATTTTGTTTATATAATGATCAGCATTTAGACGAAGAGATAAATCGTTTGAACAAATAGTTATTGTGATCGTTTTAAGATCACTTAAGCCCATCTCACACATAGGGTAAATCTGTGAAAGACTGTTTACACGAAGCGATCTATGAATTTTTAGCAAACGACCAACAAAGATTTGAGAACATGTTGAAAGATCACAATGAACAATTTATCGCTCGTCACTTGATCGTTTGCTGCGTTTATACGAGCCGATTATCGCTCAAATGCGATCGTTATGGCGAAAATTCGAACGAGAATCTCTCCGTTTTAAAGGACCCTTACTGCACAATTATCCAATTGTTGCCTCGAGTTGTTCAGGAGAGCCACAGATTGCTGGACACTGACATAGATTATAATGGATGTATATCAATAATGGTTTTATAGGCATAGAAAATACATTTTATCCTGGCAGAAAAACATGCAAAATAATAAAACAAACAACCCCCAAGCTGCTTTGCTGTCTGGGAGTCTATATTTGGCATCAGCTACTGCCAGAACTCAGTTGTCACTGTATGGCAGTTTGGATACATACATGGAAGAAGCTTATCCTGTTAGGATATGACACATTGGATACAGCAGCTGCACCTGCACTGTGCTGGAAGGCTCAGTGCCCTGACACAGCTTTGCATTTCCAACATGTTGGCACAGCTATGTGGATAATCACAGACCTGTACACAACAATTCCTAAAGAGCACCCATTGTCTGCACTTATTTTTTAGCTGAGGGAGTGAAAAGAGGGTTTACTGGAATAGTATAGTAATATTGGACATTATCAGATGTGTAACTTAGTGATCGCAGAGTGGCAATGGTGCACCTCTAAGGAGTAAAAACATAGCTGATGCATCCAGGTCTCGGTGCCAGAGGAGTCCATCAGCTACAAATGATGTTAGCAGTATTATAAATCACATGGGACTAAAGGTAAAAACACACAATGCAGCTGTGTTGTGGTTGATCATATGCAGTAAGTACTTCTCATATGCTACAATTAAAGCACATCTCTCACCTGCAAAACCATTACCAAACAGCCAACAGTGTCACAGAGGTCTTGATATAAGGATACTAGTAAGACCTTCTGTAGTGTTATGGCACCAGTTTCCCAGCTGTTGTGTGGATGAGGAATACCCTAAAACTTTCAATTATGTATGGGTGTCCTACTGTATATTTTTTGTGTGTACTGCTACTTTACTTGACACCCACTGTCACATGTATGAAGGTAAGATCCTTTATAGTTACTCAATATCTTTGAACGTATGAGACCTGTCCCAAGTCGCCTCCCGGTTAACCAGGAAAGCCTAGTTTAAACTTGTCTGCCAGAGAACGTCTGCTAGCTCAGCTCCTGCTAGCCACACTATTTCGGCAGATACTGTATTTAGCAGTTTTCTCAGTAGCAGTATACAGGGAGAGACTAGTATATGTGGTATTCCAAGTCAAGCTACAGACTCCTAAAGTTGCCTCTGAGCTTCACCTGATTGTAAAGGTCAAGCCATAGAAGAAAAAGGTCAAGCCATTGAAGAAGATTTTCTGAGACATGTTCGCTCTTTAGGGTCTGTACTCGTCTTCTATATAAAGACATGTGCAACTTCTTCAAGATTCCTGCTGCTGAAGTAATGTGCTCCAAAAGTGTCGGCGAGAAGAACAAGCAGCAAGAAGAGACCTTACTTCTTACAGCTTTAGTACCTGAGAAAACATTCTACCCCTGAGAGCTGATCCAGCACTTCCCAAAGCTGTTACCAGTCAAGTCACTGTTTCTAGCTTCACTGCAAGTATAAGTTCTACCTTCTTCTACAACCTTCTTCTAGTCAAGGGTTGGATAATTCTGCTCAAGGGCTTCCCTAGCATTTGCTGCTCTTTTAGTAGGCCTCTGGTTAGAGATGGTACTTGTCCATGACAGTGATTGTGCTTCTGCATGTGTCCCTCCGGATATCGTTTGACAGATCTACAGTAATCTTTTGTAAGTACAAATGTTTCCTCTTGACCACAGTAACAAAGAAACACATAGCAACCAAGCTATATTTATACCAAAATTCCTTAAAGTGTCAACTTTAAAACTGAATTAACAGTAGATGTGAAATAAAGGAAGTTTGCAATATACATTGAATATTATTATAATTTTTTTTATCATGCTGTAAAACAAAGCTATAATTACCAGAAATCCAGGTCCAGTCTCTTGAAGGCAGATTTTTAGTCTTGCTAGTTCAAATAAAGAGACTAAACACATGAAGTCTGACCAGTACAGAGTGTCACAGCTCAATATGTCCATCAGTCACATGACTGCCTTCTCTGTGAGCATGCAGACCACCAAGGAAACACTGGACTTCCTGTGTTTATCCTCTTTGAAAAGAAATGTCAGAACACAGGAAGTTCTGTGTTTTCCATAATAGCTGAAAAAAAAATGAATCCAAATTGCAAACTTGTTTTATTTCACATCTACTGTTGAATTAGGTTTTGAAAGTTTTAATGACAGTGACACTTTAAAGCCAAAGGGGGATTTATGAAAGGTTGTAAATATACACCTGGTGTAAACTGCCCACAGCAACCAATCACAGTTCAGCTTTCAGCTCTGGTAAAATATAAGAGGAACTGTGATTGGCTGCTGTGGGTAGTTTACACCAGGTGTATATTTACACCCTTTGATAAATCTCCCTCAAAGTCTTCAGTTAATCTGATATTTGCAGTTAACTTAAAGTGGCTTCTGTGTTCCGACATTGTTATTTTAACGTCCGCTATTTAGAATAGCCGAACAGCGTCCAGAAACAATAGCTGTTCACACAATGTAAACAATCCTCCAAAACAAAAAAGAGAGAGACCTTTTGTGTGATATATAAATCAAAATAGACTAAATTCTTATATAGTAATCCATACCTTTATTGTCTAAAATCATGTATAACAATGAAATCGCAGTAAAAATTCAAAGAACCACACATGGAAAACAACATCACAGGAAAAGCAGACTAGGGTAACCTCATGATAAAGGCTGCACAGTGCTGTAAACTACTAAGTATTGTCAAAACATCACGTTGATAGCAAAAAGTATTTATATTTTATCTCTTTCCAAAAAAGTAGTAAAGCTTCTGGGCCGGTATAAAGTATTCAACAAGCCATCTATAGTAAAGTGACTAGTGCTATAGGGATAAATAAAGCAGAGCAGTGCAGAGCATACCCATTCACAGTTTTACTGCTTGTCCTGGATGCCGCCAAGCCCCGGCGTACGTTTCGTCTCCTTCATCAGGGGGTGACGTCATTACAGCAGGACCGATCTTATATACCTGATCACCATCAAGATGTGATGGAAGAAGCACCTGTAGTTCATAATTGGCGTTGTGCCTTGTGCGGTCCGCGACCGCCCCTCCGGACGTGACGTCACCAGCCGCGCGCGCCGGGGGGGGGGGGGGCTGGCCACGGCAAACAACGTCACCGTGGCCCGCCCTCCCCACGGCAGCGCATCCAGTAGAGACGCCCATCCCGAGGGGACAGTCCTTTTCAACACACCGCATGCGCACTACCACTGGTATGATCATGAGACGGAATAATAGCAAATATCACTGAGATGGGTATAGCAGGGTAATAGCGCTGATGAAGAATGCAGCCAGGATATAATCAGAATATACAATGGAATCATAACCTAATAACTAGAATTATGCAAATGGTATAAATACATGAAATATCACGTGAATAAAAAGATATAAAATCAATCTATATATATATATATATATATATATATATATATATGTGTGTGCGATGTTATATAATGTAATAAAATCCATTTATATACAATACTAGTGGAAAAGTGCTAAAGTGCTAAAAAACGAATAATATATATAATGACAATACAAACAAAACCACAATCATGGTGAAAAATAATGATAATAGGAGAAAAAAAGAAAGAAAGAAAAAAGGAAAGAAGCAAAAAAAGACAAAAAAGGGGAGGGAAAGGAAAAATTTCATATAATGTAAATATACTATTGTGAAGTGCAAAAATTGTTTTTATTGTGCAAAAAAACGCATCACTATAATAAAAACGCATGGTAGTGTGAATAAAGTCTTGTCACACAATGTGTAAACATAAGTGAAAGTACTACAGTGCAAAAATGTGTAAAAAGTGAAAAAATTAAAAGATATATATATATGTATGTGTGATAACAACAATGATACCATGTAATAAAATTTAGAAAAATATAGAAAAAATTATAGAAAAAATAAAAAAATATAAAAAAAAAATATTTTTTTTTTTTGAAAGATAGGTCCTATTCATCTCTTGTTCTTCTTTCCATTTGCATTTTGTCGCTTATATCTTCATCACCATATCACATCGAACTTCTTCAACGCCTCAGTGTAACGCCCGGAGTAGTGGATCCACTGGACCGGCACCAGCGATGGCACAAACCTCACCAGGGAGCGGAGTCTAAGGGGCCGCTGGTTTTCACCAGAGCCCCCCGCAAGGCGGGATGGACTTGCTGCGGCAGGCGACCCCCAGGTCGCTACCCCTGGCTTGGTTGCTGGTGTCGGCAGGCGAGGCGTGGCAGGAGATGGCACAGGCAATAGTCTGCAGATGAGAGAGCACGTGACAGGCTGGACACGGGAACAGGTGGAGTGACAGGGGAACAGGAACCAGGAACAGGGACTAGGGACCAGGTAACGGACAGGACTCAGGAACAGGGACTTGGGACCAGGTAACGGACAGGACACAGGAACAACAGGGAGCTGGGCCAAACGCTATGGGAAGCATGTAGAGGCTCCAACACAGGGGACAGGGCATGCTGGGATTTATAGGGGAGTGATTAGGTGCAACTACCAATTAAGAGCGCACTGCCCCTTTAAATCTGAGACAGCCGGCGCGCGCGCGCCCTAGGAGGCGGGGACGCGCGCGCCGGCCGGCACAGCGGGAGACAGGAGCGTGGAGAGGTGAGGCGCCCCCCGGGGCCGAGGTGATAGCAGCGCCGGGTCCCCGACTATGGACACCGGCTGCTGCATGGGGCAGGAAGCGGTCGCGGCGGCGGCCCGGAACGCGGGACGCCGCCGCGGCTGTGACAGTACCCCCCCCCTTTGGCCTCCCCCTCTTTCTTGCCTGCAGATGGCACAGGAAGCCACAAAGTCTTTGACATCTTGAAACAAACTGGACCACCAGTAGTGGCGAGAGATCCGTTGGCCGGTCTTACGGACTCCAGGGTGCCCGGCCTCCAACGAGGAATGACCCCACTTCAAAATACCTCTTCGAAGCACAGGGTGAACATGAGTCTTTCCGGGGGGTACTCTCCGAAGCGAGGAGGTGACGACTGGTGCTAGGCGATCAGGCGGTAAAACATGGCAAGGGACTGTGGGTCTGTGGACGAGGACCTTCTGTAAGTTCTCCCGGTGGTGAGGGGACCCGACCTTAGCCTTGGGTACGGAGAGAGGGTACACCTCGGCAGAGAAGGCATCCGCCGAGTCTTGGTCTTCTGCCGATAGGTCGGATAGAGGCTTGGCTGGGACAGGAAACGACATAGTACACTTGGTCTGAGGTGACCTGAGACACTGGTTGGAACAGTCCTGACCCCAACTGAGAATCTCCCCGGTTCTCCAGTCCAGTTGAGGGGCATGTTCTTGCAGCCACGGGAGTCCCAGGAGGACCGCGGGGGAAGAATGGGGCAGGACGTAGAAGGATATCTTTTCTTGATGTAAAGGACCCACCTGGAGGACTAAAGGTGCGGTCTGGTAGTACACACGGTCGGTAAGAATTTCGCCTGTGACCGAGGAGATAGTCAGGGACCTGGCTAGTCGGGTCACGGGTAGCCGCCATCTTTGGACCAATGTTGCCGCAATAAAACTGCCTGCTGACCCAGAATCGAGGAAGGCAGTAGTCTGATGATTTCGTCCTGAGAGAGTCCGGATGGAAACTGGCATAGACAGACTTGGAATGGTGGCATTCACACCTAGGGACACCTGTCCCACCGGACCTAGGTGCGAGCATTTTCCGGATGTTTGGGGACGTAGGGGACATCCCAGCCGGAAGTGATCGGAACCCCCGCAATAGAGACAGAGATTCTGCTCCAGGCGCCGGATTCTTTCATCAGGCGTCAGGTGAGCCCGTTCCACCTGCATAGGAATCTCAGGAGAGGGTTGGGACATCGAAAGGTCAGGATTCTGGAAAACCGGCGCCAGCTGGGGATGGCGACGGGAACGGGTTAGTAAATGTTCATGCCGAACCTCCTCCTCCCTCTCCGAAAAACGAGTATCAACTCGGGTGGCCAGTAGAATGAGTTCGTTCAGGGAGGTAGGCAGGTCTCGGGCAGCGAGCACGTCTCTCACACGACTAGACAGGCCCTTCTTGAAGGTGGCCAATAGGGCGGCCTCGTTCCAGTCCAATTCGGCTGCCAGGGTGCGGAACTGGATGGCGTAATCACCAACAGAGGAGCTGCCTTGAGAGAGGTTGAGGAGAGCAGTCTCGGCTGAAGAAGCACGGGCAGGTTCCTCAAAGACGGAGCGAAACTCGAATAGGAAGGCCCGGAGATTGGCAGCGACTGGATCATCACAGTCCCACAGTGGCGTGGCCCAGGCCAGGGCTCTACCCTCTAATAGGCTGATGATGAAAGCCACTTTAGAGCGCTCGGTGGAAAACTGACTACTCAAAAGTTCAATGTGCATGGTGCACTGAGTCAAGAATCCTCTGCACAACTTAGAGTCCCCAGAGTACTTGCTTGGGAGGGCCAGTCGGAGTGAAGAAGAAGCGTCAGGAGGTGGTGTGCGCTGGGCAGTAGTCTGCTGCTGTAAGGCGGCAGTGAGTTGCTGGATCTGCTGTGACTGTTTCTGGATTTGTTGCGCCTGCTGAGTGACCACTCTGGCGACGTCACGGAGATCGGGCACCTCGCCGGGATCCATGGTTGGAGCCTACTGTAACGCCCGGAGTAGTGGATCCACTGGACCGGCACCAGCGATGGCACAAACCTCACCAGGGAGCGGAGTCTAAGGGGCCGCTGGTTTTCACCAGAGCCCGCCGCAAGGCGGGATGGACTTGCTGCGGCAGGCGACCCCCAGGTCGCTACCCCTGGCTTGGTTGCTGGTGTCGGCAGGCGAGGCGTGGCAGGAGATGGCACAGGCAATAGTCTGCAGATGAGAGAGCACGTGACAGGCTGGACACGGGAACAGGTGGAGTGACAGGGGAACAGGAACCAGGAACAGGGACTAGGGACCAGGTAACGGACAGGACTCAGGAACAGGGACTTGGGACCAGGTAACGGACAGGACACAGGAACAACAGGGAGCTGGGCCAAACGCTATGGGAAGCATGTAGAGGCTCCAACACAGGGGACAGGGCATGCTGGGATTTATAGGGGAGTGATTAGGTGCAACTACCAATTAAGAGCGCACTGCCCCTTTAAATCTGAGACAGCCGGCGCGCGCGCGCCCTAGGAGGCGGGGACGCGCGCGCCGGCCGGCACAGCGGGAGACAGGAGCGTGGAGAGGTGAGGCGCCCCCCGGGGCCGAGGTGATAGCAGCGCCGGGTCCCCGACTATGGACACCGGCTGCTGCATGGGGCAGGAAGCGGTCGCGGCGGCGGCCCGGAACGCGGGACGCCGCCGCGGCTGTGACACTCAGACTGGTTTATATTCTACAAATACTGTACGAACTCATATGTAGTGCTACAATTAATGAAAAGAACAGAATGTTAAAAGCATGAATAAAAACACACATAAAAAACACACATAAAAAACCTGCTGAAAGGTCATGTAGTGCTCAGAGAAATGGAGCAAAACTCATAACCTCATTTAAACCTTGGGGATGTAATGTCTTTCATTTCCATATCCATTTGCTTTCACATTGTCCAAGCCTCTTGGTGATGTCACCTCCACGTATATCATTAACAATACGGTCAATGCCCTTTACTTGAAATAAAGTCGGGTCACAATTATGATGTAGTTTAAAATGTCTCGCCACTGGTTTTAACAGATCCACTACTTCTTCATTTTCTGCGGCTAGAATGTCTCTCACATGTTCACGGACCCTCACTTTTAGTTCACGGGTTGTCATACCAATATAAATCTTAGGACATGGACAGCTCGCATAATACACTACTCCTTTTGTGTTGCACGATATTGTTTGGACAATCTTGTATGTCTTTCCTCTTGTGGAGTCCACAAAGTCCCCTGCTCTAATTATATTGGGACATGCAACACATTTACCACATGGGGTGCAACCCCATTTCGGACCTCTTGATCCGAATGTCTCACCTAGTTTCGACGGTCTGTAGTGGCTGTGAACCAGTATGTCTTTTAAATTTTTTCCCCTTCTTGCTGTAATTGCTGGTTGTGGTGTCAAGTATTTCTCCAGGATGGGATCTGTTAGCAAGATTGGCCAAAATTTAGCTAGTTTCTCTCTCATTCCATTCCATCTTGAGTGATCCTGGGTAATAAATCTTACCTTTATGTCGTCCTGTCTCAATCTTTTCAGATGTATCAATTCATGATGGTTTGTACGTGATGCCCGTTTGTACGCTTTTTTTGAGGCATCTTTGTCCATATCCCCTTTCTTCAAATCTGTGCTTTAAGTCAAGTGCTTGTTTGTTAAAATCATTATCTGTAGAGCATATTTTCCTCATTCTCAAATATTGGCCGATTGGGATTGCTTGAATGGTTTGTTGTGGATGTGAAGAGCTCGCATGGAGGAATGAATTCACTGAGGTCTCTTTCCGGTACACATCAGTCTGTAAGAAACCAGACATGTCTTTTTTAATAATAATGTCCAGAAAATCAATACTTTCATTACTGCTTTTATATGTAAGATGTATATTCCTGTCTTTCTGATTGAGATCAATCAAAAATGTCTTCAACTGATCTTCTGTCCCCTGCCAGATCATGAAGACATCATCGATGAACCGTGCCCACCGTGCTTCACACAATGTAAAGTACGGCCCGCGGCCAAATTTTACATTTTTGCACAAGAATCAGGCTAAATTCACACAATGGTTTTTTTTAGAAAAGAACTGACATTGATTGAAATGAAATCAGTGTCCATTATTTTCTGCAGCGGCGCACTGCATTGAACTCAATACAATGCCAGCTGCTGTGTTCCGACATTGTTATTTTAACATCTGCTCTTTAGAATGGGCGTTAAAATAACGAACATGCCTATTATTTCCAGACGCTGTTTGTCAAACAACATCCAGAAACAATAGCTGTTCACACAATGTAAAGTACGGCCGGTGGCCATACTTTACATTGTAGTTAGTGCTAATTCAATTGTAAAAAGATGTTCCTGTAGCTGATACGCCGCCCAGCATCCGGCAGTATAACACTGTCCGTTGCTATGTAACAGACCCTGTTATACCAAGAGGGAACACAGCCTTATAGTGTAGGAAATAATTTGCCTGCGCTTTGTATGACTGAAACAAGGAGTGTGTGGTACACAAGGAACAATATGCTAGCTTTGCCACCCTGCTGTGTGACATATACAATGCACTACTGCACCCAGCTAGGACAGCACTATACCTTCAGTTAAAACACTTAATGCTATCTTTGCCTTTAATCTTGGGAAAATCTCTGTTTTATTCTGCATTGAAGTTTTAAAGGACTGTGGGTTCTGGGCCACACCTCACTGACACTTCAACGCATGCTAAAAGAGCATGTATTATAGGATTAAACACAGGATAGCAAAAGTGAATGTATTAGGCCCCATTCACACATCCGTGTCAGTTTTTACTGTCAGGAAATCCTGATCAGGAGGCCTCAAATGTCATCAGGAAAGTATCAGGATTTCCTGACAGTTATCCGTTTTTACCCTCAGGAAACCATCAGGAAAAACCTTCAGGATTTCCTGATCAGAAGAAAAATAGGACACGATCAGAGATGTATTTCTGCAAACTGAATGGTCACAGCTTGCTGAAGTACAACTCCTACCATGCCCGGATGACAGGACATGATGGGAGTTGTACTTCTGCAACCTGGATGGCCACAGGCTGCAGAAGTACAACTCCCATCATGACCTGTCAGCAGGACATGGTGGGAGTTTTAATTCTTGGGGGGGGGGGGAAATCTCACCTGTCCTGGTCTCCTGATCTGCTGTCCGGTGGGCGATGACCACAGGTGAGGATGCAGGGGTGCCATGAGTTGGCGGGGGGGGGGGGAGGGGGCTGGTGCTGCGAGTGGCCGGAGGATGCCGCGCGCGCGCGGGGGGGGGGGGGGGGGGAGGGGGTGGTTAGGTGCGGTGGTGCCGGGAGTGGGCGGAGGTTGCCACAGGCAGGGGAGGCGTTTACCGCGGGTCGTTGTTCAGGTCCAGGGAGTGGAGGAGGAGGCAGCAGGAGGCCGGGGCAGACCAGGAGCAGTGGCGGAAGGTTGTCCGGGTGAGTGGAACTCTGGACGCTTTCCTGATGTGCATCAGGAAAGCGTCCGGGGCTCAGGCTCTCCCATAGACTTCTAATCCGGTCCTATTTTCCGGAACGGACACCCTTCCGGAAAAATCCGGAAGGGTGTCCGTGTCCAATGAAAGTCTATGCGTCCGGAAATCCGTTTGGATTTCCTGATAGGAAATCTGGGTGGTTTTTCCGGACGTGTGAAGGGGGCCTTAGACGTATCATTTTATCAAGACCTCCATAACAATGTTGACATATGCACTACATTTGTAAATTATTGACAGTTTTAGTAGAAGAAGTACTTACTGCATATGGCTAACTGCAACACAACCACATTGTGTGTGTTTTACCCTAAGGCAGTGGTTATATCGTAGTTTTTTTCCTAACTGCCGTAAGTGATGGCAGTCTAAGGGTACTATTACACCAAGCGATTTTTTTGACTATTAACGATAAACTATCTCAAACGACCGCTATGGAAAACGACCTGAAATTATTTGCCCAATTACACGGAACGATGATTGTTACTCATGATCGCTCTTGCGTATGTTTTGTCGTCGCTATTGCGTACATTTCAGCTATGACTTCTTATTACACCAAACGATTTGAGAACGATTATTCTATCAAACGACCAATGATTTCCCATTGGTCGTTTAATCGTTGTCTGCTATTACACATGATTTAGCGATTTTTTTGAATGATAATCGTTCCGTGGAATACCACCCTAAGGGTGCGTTCACACGTACTGTATCCGCAGCGGATATGTGTCATGTCATTTTCAATGAGAAGACATACTCGCTGCGAGTATGTAAATGCCAGCCACCTTAACCCTTCCACCACTCGGAACATACTTTACCTAATCCACGCTCCGGCTGCATCTGAGGCTCCCGGCTCCCATAGGTCCTGGTCAGCCAATCAGTGCACAGCCCTGCCGCAGACACTGATTAGCTTGGCGGGACCTCCGGTAGCCTCAGATGATGCCAGAGTGTGGAGCAGGTAATGTATGCTTCGGGCGGCGTGGAGGTAAGGGGGACAGCATTTACATACCCGCAGCATGATGAAAATCCCGCTGCGAGTATGTCTTCTCATTAAAAATTACATGGAACGTATCTGCAGTGGATTTCGCTGCAAACTCGCAGTGTGAAATCCGCTGCTGATACGGTACATGTGTGTACAAAATGGAACCAAAGGGATGCTAATTCTCCTTGACGAAAACATCAGTGGACATCTAAAGGCCATTCATGCCCCACTGGAAATTCTGTGAAGAAAGGATAAACACAATAGCTCCCACACATCACCTTGGGAAGATGGGGTTCCCTGCAAGTCAGTATTTTGCTTCAATTAGGAGTCTTAGAACAATGATTTCTCCCCATCTGCAGACAGCTATTTCAGGGTTATTGCACCTCATAAGTACAGAACAGGGTATTGACTTGCTATAGAGAGGCCTAATGTCATGGGACCAAAGGGACACCAATACTCCTTGAGGAGATTATCATAAAGATGTGTGGAGACTTAAAGGCCATTCCTGCACCACTGGGAATTAAGGATATGCAAAATGGAGTAAAACACTGGCTTGAAGGGAACACCATCTTCTCAAGGTGGAGTGAGAGAGCTATTTTTTAAATCCTTTCTTCCTTAGAAAATGGACACTTCAAACCGATGAAGACACAGTGACATAGAAAAATGGCGCACAGATGTGGACCATCAGAAATTCAATTTCACGTCCAAAATAGGAACTTGGTCCTGGTAAAGGCCTGGGGAAAATTGACTTGGGGTGGTCAGACTTTTACTTGTATTGAAGCACAGGCAGGACAAGGGTCTTTCATTAAATGGTCAACTGTCAGAGGCTCAACTATATGATATTTTGGTTTACTTTGTTCAAGTGATTGTGCCAAGAATTCAGGGCTACTACTTTCCTCCCACTTTAGACTTGAAATGAAATCCAATTATATGGAGAAAAGATCAAAGGAAGTCTGGGCCTTCTCCACAAAGAACATGGGCTTCAACTTCACACCCTAAAGGACCTTTTACATGGGACGATTACATTTTTGTCAAATTTTTTAAATTTAAGCAATAATCTTCTGGTGTTAACATAGCAACAATCAAACTACAAACAAAGAATTGTTTGTATGTTGTTGATCGCATATTTTAAGCTGAACTCAACATTATTGTTAATCGTTCAAGTCTTTCAGTGTAAACACCCATTGTTCACAGTATAAAGATATAGGCCCTAAAACACACAGCAATTATTGGCAGTTACGGCCGATAATCTCTTTGAGTGAAAATAATGTTAAAAAGCAATGATCATCCGACATGCACGATGTTGGTTGATCGTTGTCTTTCAACATGTTGAAAGACCAACAATACAGATAGCAGCAATATGCTGCCGCCAGTCCATGTAATAGGAGCGTGGGCAGCAGACCGCCATTGCCTTCTATGTGCTGCCCGGACAATCGAACAATCACCTGGGCAGCCCCCCTGCAGTTCTCTGCGGTCTCCACTGCTCTTACTTGCTCGCTGTTGGTGCGTGTAATAACGCCAGCAGCTAGTGGGGAACGAGGAGCAAGCAAACGCTGATCTGACAGGTCACCGCTTGCTTGCTCCTCTGAATCGGCCCATGTAATAGGGGCTTAAGAATTCAATTGTGAATATGCACAGAATATTTATGAACGCAATTACAATTGCATTAACGACTTTTCATATCGATTTATTACCTTGTCTAAATTGTTTAAAAGAAAAGATCATTATTTTTTGTTCGCTAAACAAGCGATTTATCTGTGCGTGTAAAAGGACCATAAAGCCCCTATTACACCAAGCGATTGTCGTTTAGAGATTTGCTGTAATTATCGATTGCTAGTGATAACTAGATATTTTATAGTGAACGGTTTACACGTGAATAGGCCCCATTCACACTGAACAGTGGAAGCCCGCCATGCTCCGTGTCTTGCAGTATCTTAATGGGAGGGCGCGTGTGCTTCCGCTCCCGCCGCTCTCCACTCACTCGAATTGACATGTCGATTCTTTGAGCAGAGAGGAAGTGGAGGCGCGCACGCCCTTCCATTTAGATACTGCAGGACACTGAGCACTGCGGAATTCCGCCGTTTTTGCTTAGTGTGAATGGGGCCTTACACAAAACAGTTGCTTAATCATTTGTGCGAGAGAAAAATGGTTGAATTGTTGTAGGTTTTTTCACAAACGACTGAATTACACGAACAAATTACTGAATTATTATTGAAAGACAAACTATTTTTTTTCGACATGCTGAAACATCATGATGAAAGAGAATATAAGGATTTTGTGCTCATCATTCACTCGTTTACACCTTATACACCTAATGATGATCGCTAACAATCAATTGTTTTAGTGGGTTTGTGAACAATAATCGCTCCATGTAATACGGCCTTAAGGGTCCTATTAAAAAAACTATTTTTAACAATAAACGATCGCAAATGAGATGGTTTAGTGTTAACCTGGAATCGGTCACCATATTACACAGAATGATAGTCATTAGTTACTACGATTGTTGCTATGATTGTTTACTCCATCTGATCCCAGCAAATAAAGGAACAATGTTGAATTACACTGAACGATTAGTGAACGAATGCAAATTTACAGGAAACAAATGTGGAATTATAGCGAACAATTAACTATGATTTTGGTGTCAGCACCAAACGAACAATGAACGATTTCATGTTTAATCATCGCTTGCAGTTACACGAAACGATTATCGTTTAAAATCGAATGATATAATGATTTACACAATAATTGTCCAGTTTGTTAGGGCGCTAAAGCCTTCTCCACACATCCATGGGCAAGACTTTATTGCACCATAATGCACTTTTGAAGGAGATTAAATACACAGTATGGGGCTATGTTCACATTGCGTACGAGTCCGGCCGCATTTCGCACGCCGCCGTACATGTGCGGCTGAAACTACGGGCGTGTGAATAATCGACATGCGCCGGATGCGTACGCACCGCGAACATACGCCCTTAGTACAGTTATACCTCCCTAGCTTGTTTCGAAGCGATCTGAAACAGGTCATTTACTTGGAAATCTTTGCCCAGCCCCGTAAACCACACAGAACCTTTTGGATCGAAAAGTCAAGTTCAATTTGGCTGAAATAAGTACTTTGTACGGGACCGCAAGTAAATCCACGGCCGTGAGTTGGAACATTTCCGTCCTCAAACAATGGTCTTGTTCATTTTTCACGGTGCCGTATACGATCCGGCCGTAAGCTCATACGTAGTGTGCATTGTGCGGGCGTATATCGTATACTTTCAAGTGAACGCATCAACCTCAAAACTACGTGCGTATATTCGCGGTTCGCACTACGGCCGGAAACATACGCAGTGTAAACATAGCCTGGACCTGAACTTATACAGAAAACAGACTGTATAAGTGCAGGTCTTTTTTTTTTTTTTTTTGCAAACAACCAATTTGTGAATACATAAATGAAACAACTGCCAATCAAGGGTACAATTACTTTCTTTGCTTTGTGAAACCACCTCTTTAAGGGCCCTCTACATGAGCCAACAGGCTGCAGATAACGGATGCAGAACAATCATGCAGAGGAGACACACAGTACTTTAAATACAACATTGACAGCCGCACATCACCTGTTTATGTTTAGAGTGTTTGCTGAAATGCAAGTCTTTTTGTTAATAATAGTCTCTGCTGCTCTGTTACAATGTAACTTGGTCTTCTACATATGTTGGTCTATAGTTATGGTTAAATAATAAACCCTGTATAATATACCATGCATGCAACATATTAAAGTGAATCTACCATCAGCTGATCAGCGTGGGGATCCCAGTGGCTCAGTCTTTGGCGCAGTTTTTGAAACGCTGCCTGGTTCCCACATTCAGCACCGCCAACCCCAATGTGACCATATACCCTCCCCTCTGTGACACGGCTCTGTGAGAATTTGGCGGAATATGAAAAAAGTACTCTGATAGTATATTCGCTTTAATAAAATATATAAATGATGGTACAGTGTAATTCTTTTTCTGAAAACAACTGATTGTTCAGTTTTAGCACTGTTCAAAGAAGGACTTCATGAGTATGTAGTTCAAGGGTAAAAACATAAAGATGTAGAAAAAGTGTGAATATGTGAAAAAGCTCTAATTCTACAACATATCCTTATACTGTACATACAGCTTTTCAGATCAACCCCTATATGTATGTAATAAGGAGTATTAATCTGCCCAGACGTCTATGTCACATGTTGTACAAATATTACTGTGCAATGCAAATGCTCACACATACACAGGTGTCTGAAACCACAAAGATTTAATTTAGAAAGTCACTTTCTCAGTATTGTGACACTAAGGTTATAAAGGGGTTGCCTTGTTTTTATCCTGTACCCCAACAACAGATGAGCTGACATTTCTCTTTAATTTGCTTTCCAGTCTGAAACAATAAATTTGCCAAGTGGATGGACGCTTATTAGAGCGAACCTGGGCGGCATGTGCAGCATGACGTAGCGCCGCTGCGTTCTCTTCCCCCCCTCCCCTCATGCCGGTGATGGTGGCTCTGCAGACAGGCTTGTGCTAAGCCTAGCCCCAAATTAAAGACCCTATACCTGGCGGGGCGGTCGAGCCAATGAGGTGGATGGACACTGCACTCCTGGAGCGGTGCGGGGCCGGCTATAGGTTGCTATAGCTGCTGAGGGGTCACGTGACGCGGGCCGCAATGACAGACGGGAGGAGGAAGGCAGGACTATCGGACAGTCGAGCATCTGTCGCTTGGGGAAAGGTCTCCCGGAGGCACAGGAGGGGTCCCGGGAGTTGATGAAGGTGGCGTGGCGCCAGCGAGGAATCCCAGTCTTCTGCTGGTACAGTGGGAGGCCGGTAATGCCGATAACCATCAGCTGCCACTTTTTATGAATTGATTGCTTTAGTCTGCGTGTCTGGCCGGGCACCATATAAAAGTCAGCTGACTACCCAGATGGCTGCAACCTTCCGCAGTGTGGTGCCCACGTGGATGCCTGGTTAACTTGTTTCGCCGGATAAGGTAATGGGCAGTACCAGGAGCAACATTGGCTGGGCAATTATTGCTGGATAATATTTATTTCCCAAACGGATGTCTCTGTAACTTCTTTGCGACGGCAAGTTTAAAAAGCCGTATGACTGCTGTTATAAAGGGGCCGCAGACTGTTTTTGCTTGTTACCCCTGCTACAGGCCAATTCTCTCTTCTAACATACCTGCCCACTGTTGCATTAAGATGGTTATATCTTGTTGTTTTTTCAGTTGGGGGCTGCACATCCACCTTTAATAAAGAGGTCACCATTCTGGGAGACCGGCTGGCAGCTCCCGAGGAGCACTGACGCAGGTGGGAGAACCAGAGGAGGAAGCAATTTGCAGGCATAAATACGAATCGTGAGTAAAATTGCTCTTCTCTGGCCCTATGCTTTGATGAACCAAAAATATGACTAATGAAGCTTAAAAGGGAGAACTGTGCTAATCTTGCTCAGAATGTGAGTTCAGAGTGTGGGAAATGTTTCTTCCTGGTTATATTGCAGACAATGGCCTTGTAGCTGTAAAAGCTTTATGAGGGATAATTTTCAACTATGTTCAGAAGGTGGGAAATGTTGCCCTGTTCACTCAATCTGCAGGGGAAGCTTGACTCTTTCCTCCACTCTAAAACATCTGCTCACAGCTGAATTATGATGTACTGTATATATTTTGTTGACTTTCAGTCGGGGTCCATACAAATCAACTCTTAGTAAAGCGGTTACCATCTTGGAGATCAGGCGGCAGCTCCCGAGGAGAACTAGCCCAGGTTTGCAGCTTAGAGAGGGAAGTAATGTGCAGCACCAATGTGAACTTTTATTGCAACCGAATAAGCCATTGAAGACCCCGGATGCAAGAACTATAGCCTGAGTGGCAGCCGGTGATTTATTATCTTCTGGATTATTGTTTATGAACTTTTTACATTGCACTTATTGGGTTATCTCAGTTTTCAAGTGTCTATTATCTCTGTGTATACGTACATATTCCATTTTCACCACTGTCCTTAACTTGTGCTGTTTTGACATACAAGATGCCAGCCAAACTAGCAAAGGACAAAAATGACGGTAGCAAGATAGAAAAATGTCTTAAAACTACCCAGGTCTCAAAAAAAGGAGGGACTAAGGGTAGGCTGTCTCTTACCCCAGCGGACGGCTCACCAGGCGCCAGTTTTTCAACCAGGGGCGGGTCCTCTGCCGGGGAAGAAGTAGAGACTGGAGGCCTCCTTCCACAGCCATAACTAGTGGACATATTGACGGAGGTTAGGAATTGTACTAAAGCTATCGCCACTCTTTCCACGCAAATAGCCCAGGTTTCCACTGATATCACTCTGATAAGAGACGACTTGAACAAAGTTATTTTATGTTAACTTTAACCCTTTGAGGACCAGGCCCAAAATGACCCAGTGGGCCGCGCAAATTTTGATCTTAGTGTTTTCGTTTTTCCCTCCTCCCCTTCTAAGAGCTCTAGCACTTTCAGTTTTCTATCTACAAGCCATGTAAGTGCTTATTTGTTACAGGAATAGTTGTACTTTGTAATGGCGTCATTCATTTTACCATAACATGTATGATGGAATCCCAAATATATTATTAGATATAAATTGGTGAAATCGTAAAAAAGAATGCAATATGGTAACGTTTGGGGGGTTCCTGTGTCTACGTAATGCACTATATGGTAAAAGCGACATGATACCGTTATTCTATTGGTCAGTCCGAAAACAGCCAAATGCAGGTTTACACAGATTCTCTAATGTTATATATTTTTTTTAAATGAAATCCTTTTTTTGGCAATTAATTATTAATAAAATGGGCCTATTGTGACGCTTTTAACAGTTTTAGTTTTTCACCAACAGGGCTGTATGGGGTGTCATTTTTTCCGCCATGATCTCTAGTTTTTATTAATACCATATTTGTGAAGATAGGACGTTTTGATCACTTTTTATTAATTTTTTTTTAATATATAATGTAACATGAAATCGGTAATCCGCGCGCTTTTTTCCCTCTTTTCGTCTACGCCGTTCACTGTTTGCAATGACGCTTATTATATTTTAATAGATCGGACAATTACGCATGCTAGGGTATATTATATGTTTATTTGTTTATTTTTATATGTTTTATTTATATAATGGGATGGGGGGGTGATTTCAACTTTTATTTTGGGAGGGGTTTTGGGGTAGTGTAATAGTGTTTTTCACTTTTTTTTTTTTACACATTTGAAGTCCCTTTGGGGGACTTTTACATACACTACTTTGATTTCTACACTGATGATTGCTATGCCATAGGCATAGCATTGATCAGTGTTATCGGCGATCTGCTCATTGAGCCTGACTGTGTGATCAGTGAGCAGATCGACGATTGGACCGCACGGAGACAGGTGAGAGACCTCCGGCGGTCCGTTTTAACGATCGGGACCCCCGCAGTCGGTAAGTGACATTACCGGTAAGTGACATTACTGCAGCGTGTCATTACCGGTGAGGTCCCTGCTGCTGATTGCAGCTGGCCCCTACCTTCTTCATAGCCGGAGAAACACCCAGGACGTATAGTTACGCCCTAAGTCGTCTGGGGACAGAGTTCCATTGTGTAACTATACGCCCTGGGTCGTCTAAGGGTTAATGAAGGAATACACAATATTATGGGAACACAAGGGGTAAGGCACATAGTCTCTAAAATATACAAGATATTATTATTACAAAAATATGATGGAAGGTTATAAGAAACTGTGGGAGAAGGATCTTGGACCCCTGACTGCAGAAGAATGGGATAGTGTTGTAGGTAGTGTAGCTAAAGCATCTGTGAACCTCGAACACAACTTGACACAATTTAAGATCATTCATAGAACCCATTACACCCCTGTTCTCATGGAAAGGATTGGTATTAGTGACAACTCCCTGTGTAATAAATGTGGGGTGAAAGGAGCAGGATTGTTGCATTTATTGTGGTCCTGCCCGGTTATTGGAGAATTTTGGTCAGAGGTTAATGAAGAATTAAATAATAGGGGCACATATAAAGAACAAATTTCAACGTTAATGGGGGTTCTCGGCGAGGACAGAGGCCTAAAAGAACATAGGAGCTTGATAAACTCTCTACTCTTCCTGGCCAGGTTAATCATTCTTAGGAACTGGATTAATGACAAAAGGCCAACCAGATCTGAATGGCTAAATGTGGTTAGCAGTTAGGTTATTTGAAGGATGGATGAACAGAGGGAAACTTACTAAGAAGTGGGAGGGATGATAGTGGGAATTATTCTTTCTCTCTTTCCTTTTTTTTTTTTTCTTCTCCTCTCCTGGCAGGGGGGGTGGGATGGCTGGGTTGGGGGGGGGGGGGGGGGGGGGTTTATGCTCTGTGTGTAGATGTCATGTATTTTGATGTTGAAATTTTGTATTTGTTAAAGCTATGTTATTGTATTACATGACATCTCATTTATGTTGGATATTTGTAATTGTTAGAAATTGGAAAAATAATAAAGAATTAAAAAAAAAAAGAGATGAGCAAATCTCCAGCATGCTCGAGTCCATCCGAACCCGAACTTCCGTCATTTGATTAGCTGGGGCTGCTGAAGTTGGATAAAGCCCTAAGGTTGTCTGGAAAACATGGATACAGCCAATGACTGTATTCATATTTTCCACATAGCCTTAGGGCTTTATCCAACTTCAGCAGCCACCGCTAATCAAATGCTGAAAGTTCGGGTTCGGATGGACTCGAGCATGCTCCAGGTTCGCTCATCTCTAACGCTTATCCATTGATTTTTTTTTATATCTATGGAGATTCAGTGATTTTCATGTTGTAATGCGACATTATAAAGGCCCTTTTACACAGGCTTATTGTCAGGTGAATGAACGTTCATAAGAACAATGATGAAGTTAAGGGCCACACAATCAGTCCAGTGATCGTGTGACCCAACCTTTGATTGAGCTGTATGAAAGCTTGGGCGCTGATCATCGAGATAGGCCTCCATAAAAAGGTCTATATATGCATGTATATATTGAAACTCCTTTAATCTGGCATTCTATAAAAAGAAAGTCTAATAGTCTAGTACATCTTTTCAGCACATAATTGTATCTTAATCTTAAAGGGGTTTTCTAAAAGTGTAAATGTAAAAAAAAATATCCCAATACCCACTTTCAGACATGGCAGATATGTTAGAGTACAGTGGAGGGTGGTATTCAGGGTCCTTCTTAAATAATCGATTTGATGGCCGCAGGCGGCCACAAACGAGTGCTAATCAGTGAGATTGGTGCTCGTTTGCAGAGCCTTTACACAGCATGACAAATTAAGCAGCCCAACTGTATAAACAATCCTTGTATCATTCATGCAGCCCTTGAAATGGACAGCACAGGTATGTATATATCTGTACTGTCAGTTTCCAGATCACAAGCAGCAGTGTATACTTACCATCTGCTTAAGCATCCAGCTCTCCTCTCCTCCTGCTGTACCTTCAGGCCCTTCCTCCACTGGCTATCAATCATTCTACAGGAGACGGGCCTGAAGTTACAGCAGCGGCCTGAGGATGGAAACCCCAGATGCTGGATCACAAGCAGCGTGGTTGGCAAGTATGCATAGCTGTGCTGTCAGTTTCCCTTTGTTGTTATTGGCCACACATAAGATGTGCGGCCAATAACTGTACATTATAAAAGCAAAATCAAAAAACATGATCAGCTGAGAATCGGTCCTTGGCGGATCATTGTCACTTTTACACGGGCCAATTATCTGCTGCAAGAGTGTGTCTAGCAATGCTCCTGGCCGATAATCGGCCAGTAGAAAAGGCCCTTCAGAGTGAAGGTCCCCTTAAAGGGGTTGTCTGGACAGAGGACTTTTTTGCTGTATGCTGCCCAGGAGAGGGTAATTGAAAGTAACAAACTATACTCACCTCCTTGGCTACCATGCCATATCATACTGCTCAGCCCTTGTGTGTCCACTGTGTGTCAGCTTCCAGGTTATGGAGTCTAGAAAGATAAAAGGACAAAAAGAAGACACAGGGGCCTCATGTAATACCAGAGGCAGAAGGTGGTGGATAAAGGAGCGATAGTGTGCTCACCTTGTAGCCACTTGGGCTTGCAGCATATCACCCTAAACAGGGTATGAATACTGGATGGGTCTTCCACTGTAGGGATAAATATCAGGACTGCTAATGCTGGTGGCTACCTCTATAACGGGATACTCCCAAAATAGGGGCCCATGTGAGAAACCATAAATATAGTAAAATGAAAAGGAAAAAAAAAGAGGTATGTGCAGATACCAGCACTGTCACTGAAAAAAGCCACTTCTCCAAGTAGATGTATGGATAAAAAGGACACTTGTTTATTTGTTGCACAGAGTTAGGCTATGTTCACACTACATAAGTTTCCGGCCGTAGCGCGTTCCGTGAATAAGCGGCCGGAGACTTACGTAGTTTGCATATAATGGAAAGTATACGATGTACGGCAGCACAGTTCACACTACGTATGAACTTATGCCCGGATCGTACGCGGCGGCGTAAAAAATTAACCAGACCATTGTTTGCGGACGAAAATGCCGAAACTTACGCCCGTAGCGTTACATGCGGTCCCGTACATAGTGGTGATTTCTTCATTTTTGCAGCTTTTTGTGCCGATCCAAAAGGTTCTGTGGGGTGTCCAGGGCTAGGCGAAGATTTCCAAGTAAAAGACCACAGATCGCTACGTAGGGCGCTCGGGAATCATAAGTAGACTTCGAGCGTAAGTTCGCGTTCCGTACGTAGCCGGCCGCAAGTAGCGTAAATCTCCGGCCGGAGTTTACTGCGTATATGTCCGGCCGCGAAAATATGCGGCCGGACATAAACGCAGTGTGAACATAGCCTCAATATGTTTCAGGAGAGCATTCTCCCTTCATCAGAACAAAAAAGTGCATTATGCACTTATGGGCCCCCTCAGCCAAACAGCAGCTTAGAAGAGACACAGTTGTAGTCGCTGACTGGCTGGGAAGCATGCTGGCTTAGGCTATGTTAACACTACGTATCTTTCCGGCCGTAGTGCAAACCGTGAATATACGCACGTAGTTTTGAGGTTGATGCGTTCACTTTAAAGTATACAATATACGCCTGCACAATGCACACTACGTATGAGCTTACGGCGGGATCGTATACGGTGCCGTGAAAAATTAACCATTGTTTGAGGACGGAAATGTTCCAACTCACGGCTGTGGATGCGGCCCCATACGAAGTACTTATTTCAGCCAAATTGAACGTGATTTTTAGATCCAAAAGGTTCTGTGAGTTTTATTGGGCTGGGTGAAGATTTCAAAGTAAATGGCCTGTTTCAGATCGCTTCCAAACAAGCTAGGGAAGCATAACTCTACTACAGGCGTATGTTCGCGGTTCGCCCGCATGTTCGCAATCCGGCCGCATGTCTATTTTTTCCACGGCCATACTTTCAGCCGCACATGTACGGCTGCGTACAAACTACGGCCGGACTCATACGTAGTGTGAACATAGCCTTAGTGATTAGCACTGTTCCCTTGCAGTGCTGGGGTACTTGGTTCACATGTATCTCTCTCTGTCATATATATAATTTCAAATACATTATAAAAATATAGGACATTATTACATTATTTTATCTTACAATGATATGTATTATTTTACAATAATGATATGTACAATTAATTATTTTACAAGTCTCATAAGCAACCCCTTTCTCCCTCTGTAGGTATCTGTAACAGCTCATTACATATTCAGTAGTTGCGTCACATCACACATGTGTATAAACGTAAAAACAGGAAGCACTGTGTTCTCTATAGAGTCAGGCTGGATGACTGCAGCTCTGAAACTTCCTTGTATTGCACACACAGCTCCTCCTTTATCAGTGCTCAGCCACTGGGCAGCTACAAATGTTTCAGTCTTGAACTTTTCTGAACTTTTTTCTGTGAGTTTTATTCTTTTATTCTTTCTTTGCACTGTGGGCAATGTGGAATAAGAAAGAAGAGGTGTGAGAGCAGAGGAGTAGAAGAAAGGTCTCCTGGGACAGAGATGACACTAGTCAGGAGAGACACCTGCACTGACAGCACCCAAGTAAGTAACCTCTGCAGTCACTGCTGCCTGCTGTATAACTGCTGATGGTCTGCATGGGATACACACCCAATGACTAAGAATGTGATCCTTCTCTACCATGGGAGCTAAATCTATATTAGGAGCTAAAATTAAATAACCATTTATCGGTCTGATCTCCCTTGAGCTTGATGATAACTAATAAGTCCATCATTACAGCCCCTCTATGTTTGCCACACAACTTTCCAAGACTCCTGAAGGGCACCCATGCCTAGTTATGTAGCAAAATGAGAACAAAGACGTATAGCTGCAAGCACTAGGGAGATTTTTTTTCTCTTCAGGAGTCTTAATACAGTGTGTAACAATCCCTATATGATCATATAGGCTGCTATGTACCACTGCTAACTAGTCACTTATCTTACAGTACTAAAAGCAAATCTAGTACTAGCCCCATAACTGGGCAGAAACGCCCATTGGGATTTTTGGGAAGCTGAACGACAACCCCCAGCGAAGCTGTAACATTCGACATTTTGATTCTGGGTATCCCAGAAACAAACTTTTTAAAATTGTGTAATGTTTTTAACACTTTTGTGAACTGTATACGGTTATTTTGCAGAACCTAAAAATGTGTCGGCCTGGGCTTTAGATTTCCACAAAAAAACAATACATATAGGAAATGGGCTGAACATAGTCACTAGCAATCTGTGTCTTCAGTCCACTGAACTCAATGGGCCAGGCATGAGTTATTAGCAGTTTACAGAATGGAGTTATCACGTTTGAGCAAAGGTTAAAGGCAGTAGCTGTGTGACACTATAAAGAGAAAACATGGCTTCTAATGTAATTCACTATGTTCCCACACAGTATTTTTGCTCAGTATTTTGCAACCAAAACCAGGAGTGGATTGAAAACACAGAAAGGCTATGTTGAAATGTAGTGGATGGCCGTCATTTAATGGCTGCTATGTCAAAAAACGGCTGTTGTTTTAAAATAAGGGTAATTTATTAGCCATTAAATAGAGACCATCAACTAAATTTCAACTGTGTGTGAATTATGCAATGATGCAAATGTGAACATAGCCTAAAACAGGGGTGGGGAACCTCAGGCCCGCGGGCCGCATCCGGCCCCTGAGACCTCCCGATGCGGCCCGCGGCCCGCAGCTCCCCTGTGATGCGCGCCGCTCTGGAGGAGGAAGGAGCCGGCATACACAGCATCCTCCGGTGTCTGTGACAGCTGCCGGACACAAATAGGCCACCAGGGACATGCCTGATGGGGGTTAACTAGGCCACCAGGGACATGCCTGATGGGGGTTAACTAGGCCACCAGGGACATGCCTGATGGGGGTTAACTAGGCCACCAGGGACATGACTGATGGGGGTTAACTAGGCCACCAGGGACATGCCTGATGGGGGTTAACTAGGCCACCAGGGACATGCCTGATGGGGGTTAACTAGGCCATCAGGGACATGCCTGATGGGGGTTAACTAGGCCACCAGGGACATGCCTGATGGGGGTTAACTAGGCCACCAGGGACATGCCTGATGGGGGTTAACTAGGCCACCAGGGACATGCCTGATGGGGGTTAACTAGGCCACCAGGGACATGCCTGATGGGGGTTAACTAGGCCACCTGGGACATGACTGATGGGGGTTAACTAGGCCACCAGGGACATGACTGATGGGGGTTAACTAGGCCACCAGGGACATGCCTGATGGGGGTTAACTAGGCCACCAGGGACATGCCTGATGGGGGTTAACTAGGCCACCAGGGACATGCCTGATGGGAGTTAACTAGGCCACCTGGGACATGACTGATGGGGGTTAACTAGGCCACCTGGGACATGACTGAAGGGGGTTAACTAGGCTACCAGGGGCATGCCTGATGGGGGTTAACTAGGCCACCAGGGACATGCCTGATGGGGGTTAACTAGGCCACCAGGGACATGCCTGATGGGGGTTAACTAGGCCACCAGGGATATGCCTGATGGGGGTTAACTAGGCCACCTGGGACATGACTGATGGGGGTTAACTAGGCCACCAGGGACATGCCTGATGGGGGTTAACTAGGCCACCAGGGACATGCCTGATGGGGGTTAACTAGGCCACCAGGGACATGCCTGATGGGGGTTAACTAGGCCACCAGGGACATGCCTGATGGGGGTTAACTAGGCCACCAGGGACATGCCTGATGGGGGTTAACTAGGCCACCAGGGACATGCCTGATGGGGGTTAACTAGGCCACCAGGGACATGCCTGATGGGGGTTAACTAGGCCACCTGGGACATGACTGATGGGGGTTAACTAGGCCACCAGGGACATGCCTGATGGGGGTTAACTAGGCCACCAGGGACATGCCTGATGGGGGTTAACTAGGCCACCAGGGACATGCCTGATGGGGGTTAACTAGGCCACCAGGGACATGCCTGATGGGGGTTAACTAGGCCACCAGGGACATGCCTGATGTGAGTTAACTAGGCCACCTGGGACATGCCTGATGGGGGTTAACTAGGCCACCAGGGACATGCCTGATGGGAGTTAACTAGGCCACCTGGGACATGACTGATGGGGGTTAACTAGGCTACCAGGGACATGCCTGATGGGGGTTAACTAGGCCACCAGGGACATGCCTGATGGGGGTTAACTAGGCCACCTGGGACATGACTGATGGGGGTTAACTATGCTACCAGGGACATGACTGATGGGGGTTAACTAGGCCTACCAGAGGCATCACTGGGGGGGGTTAACTAGGCTACCAGGGACATGACTTGGGGGTTAACTAGACTACAAGGGGCATCACTGGGGGGGTTAACTACAATAGCAGGGGCATCACTGGGGGTTAACTACAATAGCAGGGGAACTAGGGGAACAATACTATGCCTTGTCCTGGGTGCTGCAAACCCACGCTACTAACTGCCGCACACGGTATGCGGCCCTCGAATGATTTTATTAATGCCCGACCGGCCCTCGACATGGAAAAGGTTCCCCACCCCTGGCCTAAAATATTTATTTGTAAGACTCAAGGCCCTTTTACACACACAGATATTTAACAGATTATTGAAGCCAAAGCCAGGAATGAATTTGAAAAGAGGAGAAATCTGTCTTTCCTTTATGACCTGTTCTCTGTTTATAGTCTGTTCCTGGCTTTGGCTTCAATAATCTGTCAGATAATCTGTGTGTGTAATAGGGCCCTTAGACACAACAGTTGTTTGAACTGTATAACTAAGGGTGCCTTTACACAGAGAGATTTATCTGACAGATCTTTGAAGCCAAAACCAGGAACAGACTATAAACAGAGAACAGGTCATAAAGGAAAGACTGAGATTTCTCCTCCTTTCAAATCCATTCCTGGCTTTGGCTTCAAGAATCTGTCAGATAAATCTCTCAATAAGCTTTACATCTATGGTGTTTTAGTAATTTAAGATTGCCTGATGGTTGTTTTCATGCTGAGTAACCCTTAGACTGCATTCACACGTTTTAGGTTCCGCACGGAACACGGACGTCGAAAGCCTGTAACAGACTTCTCCCCCCGCCCGGGCAGCATCTGTGATAAGATGCTGGGAGCGGGGGAACTCTATAAATATGCGCCGCGATGTAATGAATCAGCTGAACGTCTCTGTCATTACAGTGCGGCGCATATCTGTACAGTTCCCCCGCTCCCAGCATCTTATCACAGATGCTGCCCGGGCGGGGGGAGAAGTCTGTTACAGGCTTTCCATGCCCGTGTTCCATGCAGAACACGGAACGTGTGAATGCAGCCTAAGGGTTATTCAAGGCCATCATGTTCTGTGGGTCATCATATCATCTTGAGCATTAAAGGTTTAAATTACCTTTAGGGTAGCGACACATGGTTCACTAACTGATGTGTGCCAATGGCAGCACAAATTTGCTGCCAATCCTAACAACATTGCACATTCACTGGCCAGTGCATGCAGGAGTGTCTTGTTCACATGTGACAGAGTGTGTGGCTTTACCCTCATAGATAAATAGTTTCTATTTCTGCCATGTCACAAATGGTTGTGGGTACGTCCAGGACTGGGTTTATATCTTGCCTGTATGCAGAAAATGCCCAGCACCTTTAATAAAGCCACACCTCAAGGTTTTCTGCTGTCTGAGGTGAAACCTGATAATGCGACCCCCCCCCCCCCAAGCCTATTGAAAATAAGGCGTAAGTAAGGCGTGTGTGCAGAACATCTACAACTTATACCAATAGGTGCACACACAATCCAGCTCTACCTTAAATCACCCTGGTCAAACACTGCCTTCCATCCTGGGTGAGGACTAGACAGAAAAAGTTTCAAAGTTTCCAATTCATCTGAATGGGACAGGTAAACAATTCTTCAATCTTTTATTGCTTCTCCAAGAATAATATGCTCATGCTACCATTACACCTTGTGCTGCATTTAAAGGGGCAGTGATCACTTGTAGAGTAGTGATGTGTGAAGCATGTAACAATGCCTGAAAAGTGTTTGCAGTCCTGACTTCCTTGCATTCTACGTATCGTGGTAAATACTTGTGATCAAAGTATTTTAGGAGTGATACCTTTATTGCCCAACGAAAAATTGTTAGAATTGTGAGCTTTCAGGATTCAAAAGATCCCTTCGTCAGATCCCTTGCATTCTACATCTGTGTCCAGCTATCATCTGCAGGTCATGGGATCAGTGAAGTCAGTGATGTGTAGCAGACAGTATCATATATGGCCACTTCATAAGATCTGTCGCCCTTCAGAGGCTTTTCAAAGCTGCCGCCCTGAGCAATAAACTCATTTCGCCTCATGGCAGAAATGGTCATGCACACCTCTTTAAAAAATAACTTTACCACAATGTTAAAGGGGTTATTCAGCCTTATAATATTGATGATCTATTTTCACAGAAGCCACCAATATTAAATTAGTGTCTAAGTACCAGCCTTCCTCTGCTCAGTTGTTTCAAGGGGCTGCAACACTCATGGGAGTACCTCAGCATCTTTAATATTTACCAGTGCTTATACCTGCATGGCCATATTTTTAGTAACATGTGCAAAGTACTGCAGCTGAGGATAGTCCATCAATTTCATAAGGCTGGGTAACCCCTTTAATGTAGAATATATTCTATGAAAAAAGCACCATACCAAGCCAAAATCTGCTTGACATATATAGCCAAGCACTGTGCAACCAAGTACTTTTCTATTACTGCACAAACCGCTGCATCATCTCCCAATGCAAAAACTATTAATAAGTCCTGACCACAAACAGCGCCACCTAAAGGCAAAGGCTTTTTGCCCCAAATGGGAAATCTGGCCATTGCTGGTTCACAATATTCTGTCCTTACACTATTTCTGTTTTGCCATAAATCATTATACCTTCTGCTTCTTGTAAGGTAAATTCTTTTAACCATACTTGTAAAATGAAAAAACAAACAAACAAAAAACCTCCCAAGGGACCTAAACACTCGTTTTCAATAGGTTTTTCTATAATGGTAGAAGGATTTGATGCACTGGATAGTACTTTGAAACAAGCTGACATGGCTGGCCAAAGTTTGGATCTGGAACTGTTCACATTAATATTTTACACTCTTCACTTTAAAGTTCTAGCATTTGTATTAACTTTAATGTTTCCAAGGGCCAAAACCTTGCAGTTCATTTAGGATAATACCTTAAAGAAGACCTGTGACCAGTATGGAAGAACATTAGTCTCTGGTGCCCTGATTACAATGGTGAGGATGGTACAAACACACACACCGTATATGCAGCAGATACGCAGCAGATTTGATGGTGAAGACTTGATGCTGTGTTCAGTTATTTAGATCGTATCTGCTGCGTATTTGCGTATTTGTTTGTGAACCTTATGTTTAATTGGGTTTGCATCCTCTGAGCCTCAGATGCACATCCCCTCTGAAAAAAGTACCACCTAGTTGCCCATTGGGGGAAGATACAGATTTGCAGCCAAACTGTAAAATCCCTTAATCTCAGGAAAGAGGGTTGTGGCAATAAAATAAAAACACCATTGTAATCAGGCTACAAATTAATATCAATACCTTGATTTCTTTAGACTGGCCCAGGTCCTTTTAAAATCAGTCCACCTACAGACATTAGATTTTTTTTTCTCTAAACCAATGAAGGGGTTGTCCCACCTAACCATCCCTATCCAAGCATATAGAGACTGCCGCTGCAAGAGAACACCTTCCATTTTGCTTGAATTTTAATTATACATATAAGGGTTCATCAAAGAAGAAGCTGCACTAATAAAATAAAATGTCTCCTTAAAGCTTTATCACCCGTCCATCAGAAGAGCTACTGTAGACTACTAGGGCATTCCTTGCTTTTGTTAAATTATACGTTCTGTAACATGTCTTTAGTAAACTTTCAGCATTACAGGTTTGGCAAATGGCATGACGGACATAAGTAGGTAGCATTTCAGGAAATTTGACATTATTGAGTTTTGTTATGACAACATTACATATAGATAAACAGAAGTAAAAGGAAGTATTGTGAGGAATAACCATTAATCAAATAAGACAGATAGCAGGAGGCCTTGTGAAAAATTAGTATATGACCCCCAGTTCTATGTGAAGAGATAGGTTAGTGGGATAAAGTAATATTGTCAGGGCCCATGGGAACAAAAAGAGACAGGATAAGTGGTCCAGTGAAAAAGGTAAACGGTGGATGAAAGCCAGAGACGGTAACAAGGTAAACGGTGGCCGAAAGCCAGAGACGGTAACAAGGTAAATGGTGGACAAAAGCCAGAGACGGTAACAAGGTAAATGGTGGACGAAAGCCAGAGACGGTAACAAGGTAAACGGTGGACGAAAGCCAGAGACGGTAACAAGGTAAACGGTGGACGAAAGCCAGAGACGGTAACAAGGTAAACGGTGGACGAAAGCCAGAGACGGTAACAAGGTAAATGGGGGACAAAACAAACGGAGGATGAAAGCCAGAGACGGTAACAAGGTAAACGGTGGATGAAAGCCAGAGACGGTAACAAGGTAAACGGTGGACGAAAGCCAGAGACGGTAACAAGGTAAATGGGGGACAAAACAAACGGAGGATGAAAGCCAGAGACGGTAACAAGGTAAACGGTGGACGAAAGCCAGAGACGGTAACAAGGTAAATGGGGGACAAAAAAAAAACAGAGGATGAAAGCCAGAGACGGTAACAAGGTAAATGGGGGACAAAAGCCAGAGATTGTAAACAGTGGACAAAGCAAGGTAGCGAAAAAGAGAAACACTGAATGCAAGGCAAAATGCAAGATCAAGCTCAACAGGACTAAGCTGGTTAAAACCATCAAGAGCCCTGAACTGAAGGAAGCAAAATACTTATTAAGGGAAACCAAATCCGGGACTCAAAGCTTATGGGTCCAGGCAGAGCAACACAGAGTAGAGACCTGTCCATCAAAAACACAACAGACAATTAGCAATAGCAACAAGGTAAGTGCAGGGAGAACTGAAAAACATAGAACTGACGACTGAAGCAAAGACAAATGCAAAGGATTATTAAGGCCAAAAACATAATCTCTGTCCCAGAGGTCCTAACTTCACCCGAGAGGATGGCACTGATGCCTTATCAGGCACGGACATAACAATTATATGAATATTATCCATAGGTGTAAGCCCACGTTCATGGTACAGCCATATGTATGCTATGTTAACTTCTATCTAAGTAGAAAAGTAGATAAACAGCAAGATGGATCACCTAGATTTTTTTTTTACTGATCAGAGCCAGGTACTAAAGCATATTATTTTTTTCTAATCTGTTTCTATTTTCTGACTGCATTATTTAATATTGTATATCACTATGGGGGCTGCCATCTCTATCCTAACAGCATTTAGAGATATGCTTTACAGCAAGCCACATGGACCGTAGGCAACAACAGACAACACCTGTTCCATTCAGATGAATGAGAAAGGATTCTGGGCGTGCTCAATAACCTCTATATAAAACATTCTACAGTGAGAGGGGATGCTGAGTTGTGAGCAGCTGCTATTGTATGTACCTCTGATATCTATATACTGGTGTTACCTGTCACTATACTCATGTCTGTGTTGATAAGAAGGGCACTGCTGGGAAATGATTTGCACATAACAGGTATTCTCAGCGTAGCTATAGATCTAGTGGTCAGAAAGAAAATAGCAAGAGTTTAGTATTCTTTTATAATATAGACAGTAAAATGGAAAGTTTAAAAAATGTAACATTAAAACTTGATTTAAACAATATGTCATTTTCTGATGACATATTCCTTTTAAATGGCCACTGTCAGTTGAAAATAACTTTTGAATGTTGTAAATACATAACAAAAGTTTTTATTGGTCAGGGTCTTGGGTGTCCAGACACCGACTGGTTTGCTAAATACAGCTGGAAGAAGAGCTCAGCTATGCATGTTCTCTCAAAACTATATACCATGTTACTGAGATGGTCTCTTAATGCAACTCTATGGGACCATCTAGGTCCTATAGACAACGAGTGGGGAGAGAAATGCTCAGCTGGGCACTTTTCGCCCCCGCTTGTATTTGGTCAGGGTCTAAGGGCCCTATTCCACCGGACGATTATAGTTCAGATTATCGTTAAATCGTTTGAATCTAAACGATAATCATTCGGTTGAAATGCAGTTAACGATTAACGACTGAACGAGAAATCATTGATCGCTTTATAAGACCAGGACCTATTTTTATCGTTGCTCGTTCGCAAATCGTTCGCGAATCGTTTGCATTGAATAAGACATCGTTTGGTCGTTCGCAATAGATACGACCAAATGATAGCCAAAATGAGAGAAACTCTCAAGAAAACCTCTTATAAAATGAATTTTCAACTGACTGATGCTATATGAGGAACAGTATTGGTCATATGAAATAAATGGGTCAACTGTTATAGGTGGCTAGGCCAGGTACACCATATCAGTTTAGCTATTAGAAGTCTATTCTAAGGTGTCCCTATAGGCCTATCGGGTGCCAATTGATTGTCTATTATTTAGCATTCCCCAGGCCTGTATACATTGAAATACCTTTTTTTCCATAGCAAATTGCAGCCTGCTGTGCTTTCCTATTCAGTTGGCTACTGTGAATGTTTTTTTTAAATTTTTTTTACATGTATGTTTAATTACAGGGAAGCTTAAAAATGACATTTGCCGTTGTATACTATATTGAGACTTTACATCTAGTATAGATGTTGGAAGTTTATTTTCTGGCATTTGTGCAGGATATACATTACCATTTACGATTAATCCTTCATTCTTGAGCTCTATGCACTGACTTCCTGCTGAGTTTGTGCTGAAACATAGTAGAAAATATAAGAAAGCAGAGCTGCAGTATAAAACATGGGCACAGGAGAGGGCATCAATTAGAGAATGTGATGAGACAGCATAGCAAACAAGCATGTAACATTCAGTGCTACAACCGTGTCTAACTGTTTAGTGCTGCCATTGTGCAACTCAGTCACTAATCCCATAATCGTGACCTGTACAGTTATGTGGTTAGAAATGACATATGGTACTAAGTAAAGTCAATGTTTACTAACGCATGTATAAAAGCTTATCAGGGAGATGGAAAACTATTTATTACATCAAAATGTACTGTCACGGTATGGACTGCAAAGTGTGCCTCTTGCTGAAGAATAAGAGATTGTTGGAAAGTATAGCTGCTGCAGAACTTCTTAGGAGACATAGCATAAGAAAAAGCATGACTGCTGAGACTCCAGGATGTTCTGATTCAGCAAACTTAGATAGATTGATAGTACACTAACATAGCAATGCAATCAGTTAAAAGATAACATTGACATGAGATTAAAAAAAAAAATCTTAACAGAAAATGAAACTCTGTCAAATTATATAGCGACAAAGTGCATTTCCACTTAAAGACACAAAACCACCATTAAATATAGGTAATTGAGGTAATTAAGTGATCTTTTTTTTTGCAAATGCTAGTTTGTCTTCTTAGTTGTATCAATTTCAGTAAATATGTGTATTAGTCAGTACGGCTGCTATTAGAACGTACACAGGAGTTGTCATGAATGGCAAATGCACCCAGTTGTAGAGCAATATTGTAGCTGGGATATCTAACCTATAACATGGCAAAACTGACATACAGAACACTAAGAGAAAGCGGTCACTTGAGATGAGCAAATACTAAAATGCTTGAATGGTCATTACTCGGGTTGAGTGGTTTACAATGCTCGAGTGTTTAATTAAAGTAATGAACTCCATTAAAATCAAGCGGAGACGCAAGTATTTTTTCAGGGGCATCCTATTTGGCAGAGAGGAAGGTGTCTGGTGCACCAGAAAATCTCAGAAAGAGATGGAAACACCACAGACATGGACCTGGCTCAGCAGAGGGAGCATGCATGGATGCATTAAAGGTCCCTGAATAATGTCACTTTTACATGCTGACAATTTAGAGCACCCACTCCAAGATAAAGTCCAATTTAAAGTGGGGAAAAAGTTAGGAAACACTCTTTCCTTCCATCTCTCCACCTCTCCCCTTAGTTCCTGTCATCTCTGACAACCATATATGCTGTAGACAAGGGGGAACTCGAACTACACCCACCAGTAACTGTCTGCATGTTTTTGACATGGTCACAACCATGGGGGGACATTTATCAAAGTTATGGCAGGGGCATACGCCAGGGAGAAGGTGCAGATTGACCCATTTTCCTTGATGTATGCCTGCTGTATCCCCTGCTTGCCCAATGGTCAGGCAGTGGGGGCTCCAGGGGGCCCGGCAAGGCGAGGAGTGGCTAATGCCTAATTTATCATCCTACTATATCCTGCTAACAGGCAAAAATCATGATCCAAATCTACACCTACTGGAAGCAGGTACACTGGGCGCAGGGTTGGGCGCACGGCCAGCCGGATTCACTAAGAGGCGTGAATTTAGGCAGGGAAAAGGGCCTAACTTAAGGCCAGAGTACAAGTATGCCGGTCTTGATAAATCCCCCCATGCTGTTTAAATTTTGAAGGATGGACTAGTAGACTTGCCAAGCCAATGCACCAAGTGCAGGGGCTGCCAAAAATTTAAAGGAAAGAGGAAACCCTATACACCCTTTATTACACATAAAGGAGGGCCTTATGCACACTCTGTAAACATTTTGTGCGAGAGCCTAGTTGCGATCGTTCTTGTAATTAATTGCCTGTAGGTGACCTCTGTAAAAATTGTGGGTGAGGACCTGCTGTGACCCTTTCAAAATTTTGTGAGCGAGAGTCTGGTGTGACCCTCTCAAAAATTATGGAGGCGAGAGCCTGGTGTGCTCCTTTCGAAAATTTTGGGCGAGGGGGTGAGTGCTGGGTAAGAGGCAGTGGTACACATGCTCATTGAGGAGCACAGCCTTCATCCCAGCTATTTGGGTGCTTCACTGACATGTGCCGGTGCATGCTGGTGGTGGTCAGCCTGATTGTGGTGGCTTCTCTGCTGATCTTCGCATGGCACAGTCTGCAAAAGACAAATTGTTTGTCTTTGGCACTTTCGACAAAATAATGACACAAAAGACATCCCCCTCTGCAAGTGGGTGCTTCAGTGAGCACTTGCAGACCACTTAGTATGGCCTGCTTTCTCATCCACCCCCTCCTCACTACCCTGAGACAGTAGAAGGTAAACACTTTTTCTAGTCCTAAAAGGAACTTTTGGATAGTTTTGGATATAACTGACTATTAATAGCTATATTCCAGTATACTATTCCATAAAATACTGGTACATTGTATGGAACTAGCTTTTTTTTTTCCAGTCACATTGACAGACTACTAGTCCTTAAAAGGACTGTTGGGTGTTTGGTGAACCTAATCACCTGCCCAACTAACCACACTAAGGGCCCTATTCCACGGGACGATTATCGTTTGGATAATCGTTAACGATTAACGATCTCAAACGACCGCTATTGCGAAAGACCTGAAAACGTTCACTCATTTCCATGGAACGATAATCGTTACTTATGATCGTAATTGCGATCGTTTCTCTTCGCTATTTATTCGCTATTGCGTTCGTATCTATTGAGAACGACCGAACGATGTCTTATTCAATGCGAACGATTTGCGAACGAGCAACGATAAAAATAGGTCCAGGTCTTATTAAAAGATCAACGATTTCTCGTTCGGTCGTTAATCGTTAACTGCATTTCAACCGAACGATTATCGTTCAGATTCGAACGATTTAACGATAATCTGAACGATAATCGTCCCGTGGAATAGGGCCCTAAGCCTACACTACCTCTTTCCCTACTCCAGCAGCTCTCACTGACAACTAACAAAAAGTTCTTCTTACTCACTGTCGGGGTCTGTTTTTTCTAGCTTTTAGTCATAGCCACATGGAGCAACATGTGTCTTCTCTTTCCTTCTTCTGTGTAGTATAGATCTGGCCACTAGAGGGGGCACACATGCACCCTTCCTAGATTTAAAGGCTCAGTGCCTTAATTACTCCCCAACTGTGGCTTAGGTATTTAAGGAGGCTTCATGCACATGTGCTCTGCCTGAGCGTTAAGGTCCTATGGTCCTGCAAAGGTCTTTTTGCATTTGCCTAGCATAAGCATTCCTGTGAACCTGTATCTGTCTTAGCATTACTTCCCTGTCTGGTGAACCTGTATTCTCCGTCTTGGTTTCTTGGTTCCTGCCCTATCCAACCTGGTTTTTGTGTTTCATCTGTGGTGTCCTCATATCCTAGTGTTCCTGCTGTTTGATCCTGCACTCCCAATTGCTCAAAGTATACCTGCATGTTTCTGTCCTGAGTGTGAACCTGACCCAACCCATGTTTGCACTTGCTACCATTCCTGCATCAAGTTACCAGCTTTGTGTGAACTACATTGTATAACCTGCACCTGTATACTCATCCCCAGCATCTGTCACCCGCATCCTTAAAGGGAACCAATCACTTAAAAAACGCATGTAAAGCTATGGGAATGTGCTGTAGCAGCACCCAGCACACTTCCCAAACATGCTTTTATACCCCCGTCCCTGCAATGTACAAGCCAAAAACGTACTTTATAAACTCGGCGCCCTGTATGTAAATTACCCCCAAGTAGTCCTCTGGGCGGGGAGCTGCGGGCAAGTAGTTACGGTCCCTAGGCGTTCTGCAGTGCTAATCACGCCCCTCTGGGCGTGATTAGCCTACATAATTGTGGCGGCGTCATCGGAGGCGCGCTGTCTCTAACGTTAGCACGCCTACATTCTTGCTGTGCCGCTCATGTGCACTACAGCGGGTCCGGTCTGCGCCGTACTGCGCAGGTGCAAAATAGCCTCAAACTCATTGCCGGATCTCCAGCAATGAGTTTGAGGCTTTCTGCACGTGCGCAGTACGGCGCAGACCGGACCCGAATTAAAGGAGAAGTCCAGCTTTTTTTTTTATCTTAAAATCCGGCAGGGGCAGGGGGAAACATCATAAGGAACAAGTACTCTCCCGTGCCTGCGAATCACCGTGCCAGAAGGTCTGGGACCCCGCCCATCACTGACTGGCTGAGCAGGGAGAGCTGGAGAGCTGGAGAGTGCCGATCGGTGCCTCTGGAGTGGGACACAGTGCAGTTCGGGCACGGGGAGCAGTAAATATAAGTTCTTTACTACGTTCCCCACACACCCTTGCCCAAAGTAAATATTTGTCGCCCGACCTCTCCTTGGTTAGAGTCACAAACCATTTATGGGAAGACAGTCAATGCCTGTGTTCCTGCGAGAACTCTTCTTTGATGAAGAGGGCAGTTTTAGTTGTCTCTCTAGGCCAATATAGAAGCTACTCAGGAACTACCCAATTGGGGGGGGGGGGGGACTTGTTCACAAAAAGGGACATGGCTTTATGCGTGAAAACTTTACCCAGGGCATTAATAAACACAGTTCACAATTTTTCTGCGTACATTTCATGGAAATTGTTTCACTTAATTTGTTATGGTAAATAAAGGAATTTTACTTGGAGAGATTTCTCAGTTGTAAACAACTGGAAAAGAGATGAATGGGAGAAAAGGTGAATTAATTTTGTTTTCACTAAATGGATTTTAAACTTATTTATTTATTCCTCCAGTGTGTCACATTTGGGTCCTTGAGGAACTGGCATCATTGGGCCATTCTATTATATTACATTGCGTAGCAATGTCTGTGCCTGGATCCACTATGTAGTCATGGGATGGCAGTCCTAGCACTTTGATGCATCATACATGATTTTCTATTTTAGATCTACAAAAGAACTGTGCCTTTGTATGGTTTTATAGAGCCTTAGTATCAGGGGTAATTATCACCCGTCGACAACACGAATAGCTGTAATGTGGTGAGCTTGACAATACAGTCATTAATTCTTTCGTCTTGGTATAATGTGTGTTCAATTGCTATAATGATCTTTGAAGGTGAATCCCAAGGTTTATAAATGCTTATTTGCCCTTTAAATATGAGAAATCTAGGAAAGACAGCTTCCACATTCAATTGCACTGCCAGAGCAAAGTGTCTTCAATGCACGGAATCCATTATCAATTATTATACAGTTTAGCTATTAAAAATTGTACCCATGTAATATAAATTAAAATGGATTTCAATGATAGGAGTAGAACAATAGAAATGGTACCAGTGCTATTTCTGCTGCATGTTGGGCACTGATAAACTCAGAGGCCTAACAGTGGCAAATCTTGGTATGAACAGTCTTGTTGTGGGGTGCAGTGCAGTAGATGCATACATCTGTTCTTGGTTGCACATGTGCCCAGAGGCACAGCATGGCAGCATCAAATATACCTCCTCCGGACCATCAGATGTGGATACTACTTTTGTGGTGGCTCGCATCTGGTTGGTGATGTTATACCAGCTCAGCCAAAGATGGTATTGTCGTGACGCCAGTGCTTGTCCGGCACACAGGTGTGATGGTAGTACTTGCTTTATCCAACAGCAAAGAAGAAAGAAGTTGCACTCATCCAGGATGTCTTCTTAAACCTTTATTTTTCTTTCTTACTTGTACCTGTGTACAGACTATGTCTGACCACCTTCTGCACTACAGTGACCTGTCCTAATAGGGTGATACAAGCCCCAGTCGTGGTTATCTGTGCGAAGCTAAGTTTCCGGGGGTGTCCCAGTTACCTGCACTGCGAAATAGGATACATAGACCTTTCTTGGTAGCTTTGTCCTATCCAGGCTAGTTCCTCTTGTACTTATATACTTCCCTACACCTTTAAGACTGGTTCACGGCATGGGTTAGGGTGTTTCTGGACTCTTCTCCCTTTAAGTGCTTAGCACTGCATTGTAGATATAGTATAAGTAGTAAGAAAACAGCTGGTTGTCGCTGCATCTCAACACACTCGTGCCTAGACTAGACTGAACTGCTTACTTTCTCCCACATGGAGCTAACTATATCCTCCTACAGGGGGTGAGTGTGTGTAGAGAGCAGGGATTGGTAGAAGAGAAAGCACCTCCTATAGGCTGGCACAGAACACATGGTACAACAATAACATTAACCCATTACTAACTTCAGCTGTGCATGAAATAACAAGGCATATAATGTGATATCTTGAACTTTACAGATAAACAACACAACCTGAAAAGAAAGCAGGCTTTGTATCTTCCCAGATGGGAGGCGCACATTTGCACAGTACTGAACTGATTTTCTGTGCTTTCTTAACCCCTTGGGGCACATTGAAATCTACTGTAGTAACAGTAGCCTGAACATGACTAACATTCACAGCATAGCACAAGGAGTTTGTGGTAGGCCTGTAGCTTATGGCCAAATTGAACTTGCTCAGGTGGAATCTGTTCTTAGCTAAATAACAACTGCAGTGAAACATCATTCTGGCGCCTCAATGGCAGTTGGCTCCACCTAGTCTAGGTCTAATGGCTTTGCATGGGCATGAGCTTCTTATGACTAATAATAATGAAGTCATTATACATCCCTGCCTGCCACATACTGTCTTGTTCATTAATGACCAACGCCAGAAACATTTAGTTGCCCCCACTTATAAGGCAAGAAGACTTTTGCATGCTTCTCAGTAAGTCAACAACCAATGGCTCTACAATGACATAAAAGCCTGCTCGGCACCTATGACAACCAACCCCCTTCTGCAATATACCTCAGTTGTAGGTTATTATGTTTTCTAAGATGTACCTAGCCTCCAGAGTCACCTAAACAGAGCAATCTCCACCACATCAAGAAGTACATAGTAACGTAAGCAGGTATGTGAATCCACTATATAACCCTCCCCCATGTGCCAAGGTCCAAGTTCCCATAAGGAGTAAAGATGGGCTACAGTACTGCACCTAAAAATTTTATATATATATATATATATATATATATATATATATATATATATGTATATATATATATATATATATATATATATATATATATATATATATATGCCAGAAATGGTGTAAAAAAAAATAAATATACCTTGGTGCCCCGCAGCTCCCATTGCAGAAATTTCTGCTCCCCTGTTGCTCGCTTCCAAGGTGAGATGGCTCTGTAGAATCTGCCCGCTCAGCCAATTACTGGCCGCAGTGGTGTCCCATCCCAATCAGTGATTGGCTAAGCAGGCCTGCTTATTATTACACCACTGCACCAATTACTTGGAGCAGCACTTTCCTTTGATGACTAGGGGAAATATTACATTGTAGAGGTTTGTAGTCCCCTCTCCAGATAAAGAAGAAGCCATAGAGAATATATGCTAGAATAAACCAGTTATTTTTTCTTTGGTCTTGTGGCTGACCTTAGAAGTATGCAGTCCTTAGAAATAATTTGCAGTATGATTCATAAGAGCTTACAATGGAACAAGTTTAACTGTGTAGAATATTTCTGAGGCAGGAACCTTGCAGCTCAAGTTTAAATGTGGGAAGATTGAGTTCCTGACCCAAGGAGCTTACAATCAGATAAGGACTGCAGTTTATTTTCCATATTGCTGTGTGTTTCCCATTTATACTTGTGTCATGTAAAGTCTATTTGATCATGGTGAAGGGAGGTTAAGTGAAGCTTTCAGCACAAGGAAGGAAGTGGATGCAGTAGTGCAGAAAGCCGAGGTTGGGGTGGGGGATAGAGTAAAGTCAAATAGGCAAAAAAGCAGAAGAAACTAAAGAACGAGGAAGTAGTTTAGGGCTTTCTCCATCATCATGTGTCGTGTAACGTAGCTGACAGCCATAAGAGCCAGAGGTCATCTGTCAAACACCTCAGGAATGGTGAGTAAATGGTTATCCAGATCATTACCACCTAGCTATCCTGCTTTTGTAAAACTATAACTTTCAGCACAGTAGCTGTTCACTCTACTGTCATCTACTGTATAGTGTGAATCAGTGAATTACAGATGTGTTCTCTGTCCTCCTGATAATACATGTCATAAATTTTTTAGCTTAGAAAATCTCAGTTTTAAATAACTAAAGCTTAATAATTGTATCCATCCCTCACCATTACCGGAGCTCTGCTTGCTGTCAGCAAAGGGTAAAACTGTTTATATCTGTTGTTATGTAATCATTCTAATGGTATGTAATAATTTTAGCTAGTCTGGATGATCCCATGCAAACCAGATACATATGCATCACTAATTTATGTAGTTTGCAATATCAGTGAATGAATAATGTAGTAATATAGAGTGCATAGGTTATATTTGTACTTAGATAAAAAGAAAAAGAAAATGTCTATGTCAGGGATGGACCATGTGTTGAGGAACTAGACTTATTGCTAAATGAGGGTAGAGACAGAGATGAAATGTGCTGCTCAGACCTGCTTAAAAGAGAAGTATTCTGGTTAACTGCCAGCTGTGTGTGTATAGTGAGCGAGACTGAGCGGGAGATTATGGGGGCTAGCCTTAGGCTGAATGGTGCCTAGTGCAGTACTGTAAATTCTGTTAGTACAAGCCCCTATAATGGGTCCCATCATACAGTATATAAATAACTATGCCAATACAGTGGCAAACAGTACAATTTCTTTATAACTGACCAAATACCACGTCTACACAGTTACTTAGTTATCAACACTATACGTGATCACTAAGACTATACAGTGCTGCCACCACCATATGCTCCACATATAATTCACTGTGCAGTGCAATGTAACAATGCCGCTATACATTCCTCAGATAGTACCAACATAAATTAAACAAATAACACCACACATACAATCATCTAAAAACAGTGCTCTATAATAATTTATAATACTGCTATACATAATATTTAGGCCACATTCACACAATGTATTTTTTCACTAACTAACGGCCGTTGTTGTAGGATTGCAACAACAGACACTATTTAATGAAAAATCAAAAAACATTGTTTTCTATGGAATCCTGTCCGGAGTGAATACACATAGTATACACTCCGTCCGGGATTCCATGAGGCCGCACTCAAAACTGACATGTCAATTTTGTGCGGCTGCTATTCATTGAATAGCGGCCACATGAAAATTGACAGTGCAGACAATGTAAATGCGGCTCTGGCCACACTTTCCATTGTCTGCAATAGTTAATTGGAACGTGGACACATGCCCGAATGTGCCTGCACTCCAATTAAAAAGAAATTAAGTTCATCTGGCCGCTACTGCAGTACCGGCTGGGTTGAACTTCACAGACAGCCGTGGCCGTCACATGGCCGTGTCACAGAACAGACGCTGTCTTACAGCATGTGAATGTGGCCTAAGGGTGCGTTCACACGTACAAGATCTGCAGCAGATTTGATGGTGCAGATTTGATGCTGTGTTCAGTTACTTAGATGAAATCTGCTGCGGATCCGCACCATCAAATACTCTGCGATACAGTAGACATGAAGCTACCCTTAAGGTTTATTTCAGTTTAATTAAAATTTGTCTAGGGGCCAAAGAATTTTAAAAAAACAACAAAAAAACAAACAAAACAAAACCATACTGACCCCTCCATTGCCCTTTCTCTGGAGTCCCTGGCAGAGGTGCTCTGTGGAGATCACCTTACACTGTGCACAGGATTCTGTAGACAATCATTTGCCTCAGCGGTCATGTGCAAGGGCAAGGGCACAGTATTATGATAGACACTGGTGGATTTACATAACACTGAAGACTACAATACACGCAGCCAGTTGCAATTTTACATAAAAAGAACAGGTAAAAGGCAAAATTGGGAGCATAAATCCAGTTAAAATTGACATTTTATGGTCCTCTAGTTTCCAGCAAGTGGCAAGACACATACTCAAGCTCAATATGCAGAGTAATCAGGATGGAACTGCAGTTAGGTTTTATGTCTTGGTGCTTATTTAAAGGGATAGTAAGCCTGTAGTATTTATTTCCAAAGCAGATTAATTATTTCTATTGTTACTTGTTATCAGTTACACCTTGCAGAGGGCAGGATGAGTGTAGTTGCAGTAAGAAGATTAACAATAGGGAATACATTTGAGAATGGGAATAGCAAAAAAAAGCTCTGCACTATTGAATACTAGCACAGAAGTCTGAAAAGGGACACTGGCTAATGGAAAAAGAAAAAAATCCCTTTATAGAGTATGAGATTGGACAAAACAATGTGTTTCAAGAAGTAGGAGTCTCCTCTTTATCAGGTCATAAATAAACAATGTAATAATGACATCACTATAAGACCAGGTATAATAGGTAAACCTATGGTAAAACATCTGATATAAAGTATATAAGCATAAAATCACACATTTGCACAATATTACAACATACAGAATAATAATATTTAATGCTGGGACTGACCACATATGTTATGTTATACAGGGAGAATTATGATGAACATGCAGTGTAAGAGTCCCATACTTTAGCTGTTAGCTGTTTTTTTCACATTGACCCTGATGGAAATCTCTGTATTAAAGGGTTTATCCAGCGCTACAAAAACATGGCCACTTTTCCCCCTACTGTTGTCTCCAGTTCAGGTGTAATTTGCAATTAAGCTCCATTTACTTCAATGGAACTGAATTTCAAAACCCCACCCAAACTGGAGACAACAGTAGGGGGAAAGTGGCCATGTTTTTGTAGCACTGGATAACCCCTTTAAATGCAGTGTTAACACAGTAAAAACAAGTGAATGGATTCTGGTTCCTTAGGGTTGTCATCTTTTATACCTGTATTGAGATGTGTGATTAACTATCTACTGTGCACTGGAGTGTAATATATAAGGGAACTGTATGGAACTAATTGTATAGTCAAACAGCATTCTCCGACATAATGCATATAGTGTACTATTTATGTTCATTGTTATTTCTTACAAATTACTTACTTATCATGTCATATTTATTCTTTCTCGCAAGACCTGTTTTAGTGTTATAGTGATAGTCACATCATAAAGAGGATTTTCTATGTATATATTGAAATATCTATCTATCTGTGAACATTCTGACTTCATGTGACATATACCTCAATTGTACTTTTTGTTCATGACATCCTTCATTTTACCATAAAATGTAAGGTCAAACAAAAATTATTTGTCGTGTGAAACAACTAAGATGTTACCTTTATTTTGCAAGTCAGTGCAATTACAGCAATAACCAATTTACAGTTTTTGTTTTACTACTTAAGGCTATGTTCCCACTTTGTAAGACCCCGGCCGGGTCACGGAACGGCCGGTCATCCCAGGTGGTACAGCAGTACCGGCTGTATGATATTTACTGCCGATGAATTTGGATGCAGGCGCATCAGTGCCCGTCTGCACACAATGGAGCGTGTGGCTGGAGCTGCACGCTCCATTGTATGAGCTGATAGGGTTTTCTGCGTCCGCTATTCACTGAATAGCAGCCAGAAAAACTGACTGTCAGTTTCTTAAGACGCCGCTAGGAATCCCAGCCGGAGTGTATACTATGTGTATACATTCCGCCTGTGATTTCATAGAGGGCAGCACTACGTAAGCTACGTAGTAATCACGGCCGTGGTTGCAAATCTGCAAGAACGGCCTTGATTATTATGTAGCTTACATATTGTGAACACAGCCTAAAAAATAAATGAAAACTGTAACTGGTTTTCTATCTAAAGTGCTGTTTGAGGGCATATTTTTGTGCATTGATCTGTAGTCTTTATCTGTAACAATTTGGGGTATATTGGACTTCTTATATCATTTTTGTGGGTCAATGTTCTACTGAAGGGATGTCATAAATATAAAATTTTAATTAAAATGTTAATACTTATGGGACAACCCAAATAGTCAGTATTTCCTGGCTCTTTATATAAGTATCACATATCACAATGCTTCAAAGTGATTAATATGCCTAATAAGTTCAGTTGTATCATGTTCATTATTTTGCCACTGTTATTAATTTATCAGTAAAAATTGACAACAAAGGAGAATCTGATTTTTCTCATTCTTTTTTCCTTCTGTAGTACATTTAAAAGGTTTAAGGAAAACAAGACGCGTGTTATTACTATGGCGCGGAGGAAAAGCTCTGATTACCGGGCTCTACCCGAATACGAGAAAAGCCAGATAAAAAGGACTCTTGAATTGGGCACAGTAATGACTATATATAACTACAAGACATCTAAGCCTGAGCGAAGGACAGTCCAAGTGATAATGGAAACCTTTCAGGTGGCCTGGAGTAAGACTGCCGATAAACTTGAAGGATTCTGTGAGTATCATTAACCTTCTTGTACATGTATAAGCGAAGTAGACATCAGGAAATGGAAAAATACATCAACATAAGTTTCAGCAAATAATACAATGATCTGCCACTTGCTAAGGGGTAAGATCACAACTAGGTCATATATGTAATAACACATATATAAAGTCTGTAGAACTCCACCATACAAGACACTACCTGTACTACTCTAATGTATGGGGAATAGATGTAATATTTAAGAACTTTGGGTTCTAGTGGCAAGCTAAATACCAATAGAAAAACAACTGAACCTCTAACATATTATAACATATAAATTTTATTGTTAAAATTGCAAAAAAGTGACAAAGTAATGAATAAATACACAATGAACCATGGCTGACAAGAAATATTAAAAACGACAAACATACAATGAGGGGGCTGCTGCAGATGGACACAAATGGATAAATAAATAAATAAATAAATAAATAATAAATAATTAAATAAATGGTGGACTAAAGTGCTAAATATAATGCCAAGAGAACCATAAGTAAATAGTATATGCTAAACAAACCAAAGGAGTGCAGTAAATGATTCATAAATAATAACTAATGAAAGGGATTACTAAAGTGTCCTACCATAAATAATGAAGATCAAAGTGTCCACCGGCGGCCCCCACCCCAACGCACGTTTCGGCGTAGCCTTTTTCAAGGGGCCTTGAAAAAGGCTACGCCGAAACGTGCGTTGGGGTGGGGGCCGCCGGTGGACACTTTGATCTTCATTATTTATGGTAGGACACTTTAGTAATCCCTTTCATTAGTTATTATTTATGAATCATTTACTGCACTCCTTTGGTTTGTTTAGCATATACTATTTACTTATGGTTCTCTTGGCATTATATTTAGCACTTTAGTCCACCATTTATTTAATTATTTATTATTTATTTATTTATTTATTTATTTATCCATTTGTGTCCATCTGCAGCAGCCCCCTCATTGTATGTTTGTCGTTTTTAATATTTCTTGTCAGCCATGGTTCATTGTGTATTTATTCATTACTTTGTCACTTTTTTGCAATTTTAACAATAAAATTTATATGTTATAATATGTTAGAGGTTCAGTTGTTTTTCTATTGGTATTTAGGTCATATATGTAGTTGACGTAATCATCAGTGAAAGGTCATTGAAGATTGGTTACGTAGATTCTCCTTTGACTTCCTTGTCCTATATACTGAACTAATGCTCTTATTAGTAGAAATGATCTGTGGCAGTGTTCCCAACTAGTTGCTGAGGAGCTGCTTGTGTTTCCTTGTCCCCCTGTATACCGCTCCTAGGCTGTTGAAAATTGTACTAGGGACACCAGGAAGATCACATTAATACGAGAACTTGGTACAAGAGTGAAAAACAAATCATAGAACTTTCATGGCACACATTTTGTATGAATGGTCTCCTGTAGATAATCTGATCACAATGTGTTGCTCTATTGGTGCCCTTACTGATTACCTACAATCTGTAGGGTATACCAGCCTCAAGTGCTCCATTCTTCTGCAGCTCCCATGCAGGGGTCATGGAATATTGCATTGTTTTTAATGAAGACTGCAGCTATGTTGGGTCCTCCAGAGCCACTCTCTGCTTCAGCTAATTTGTGAATTTGGCCTAAATTAGAAAACCCTCCTCTATTAAACTCATTCCCTAAACGTATGTGAAAATGGGTCTTCTTAACCAGATAAGCCCTTTAAAAGCTACAACACAGAAAGAGACTTGTATTGATGGCTGTATTTTGTATAAAGACAGCAGTTAGATAGACTTGTGGTTTGGGAAAGCAGCAACTTTTCCCTTGACTGAGCGACTGTCTTGTTGACTTATTTGATTATTTTGTTAATACGTCAGAGATGTCCATTTGTACTACACTTGAAGACCATGACTGACACTTCATTCTTATCTGAAGTCCATCACGCTTTGCTCTTTTCTGGCTGACAGTCCCTCAGAATGTGCAAGACATTGATAGTTTAACTGCTTCTAGGATTCTATACGGAGAACCTGATACACAGCATCTAGATAGCATAGTATCTATCTAGATTAAATATTCTATTTGTTTTCAAACACAGATAGGGGGATTCATTCTAATTAAAAAAAGAAAGAAAGAAAAAAAAAAACGTAAACCCCCTTTTGATGCCGACCACAAATCACTTTCACAAGCTGCCACAAGTCCCTTGAATTTGCAGCAAGAATACAATTTCACTGCTGTGCAAGAGGTCAGCGCTTTAAATTGCTTTTCCCTATCTCACATGAAAGAACTAAGCATTTTCATTTATTGACGAGATGATGGCTGAGCTGAGACAAGTTACTTAAATCCAATGACCCCTGACTTGAAGTCCGAAAAGATCTAGTTGTCTGCATTTAATACGGACAAAAATCCGGTTGCTTGTTTTTTCTTAACAATAAACTGTCTCTTAAAGTCACAGTGGCACTTAGCAGTTACACAAATGTCTTGACTGACAGCGGAGTCATACAAACAATAGAGGCTGCCCCATGGCTTTGCTATGCTCATGACAAGGGTGGTGGTATGGCACTAAACCCTTTTGCTATGGGCTAAGTGCAGGGGTGTTAAACTCATAGCCCTCCTGCTGTTGCAAAAGTAGAATTGACATGTTACAATTTTTGCTAACAGGCTACTCATTAAAATTTTAAAAGATTGTTGGGATTCTCTCAAAATAGAAAAACTATGTAGGTTGATTAACGGTATGACTTGAATTCCATGTAACGTTATAGTTTCTCTGTCCAAGAACCTATGAATGTATAGTATTGGCAGCAGCTATGTATATATAGGTTGGCATTATGTATTCTCTTTTTTTAGTAATGCAGAGAATTTCTGATCCCCCAGAGATGCTTTACAATATGTGAGTGCTACTTATCTTATTGAGGCTGGGTTCACACTACGTATATTTCAGTCAGTATTGTGGTCTTCATATTGCAACCAAAACCAGGAGTGGATTAAAAACACAGAAAGGATCTGTTCACACAATGTTGAAATTGAGTGGATGGCCGCCATATAACAGTAAATAACTGCCATTATTTCAATATAACAGCCGTTGTTTTAAAATAACAACAAATATTTGCCATTAAATGGCAGCCATCCACTCAATTTCAACATTGTGTGAACAGATCCTTTCTGTGTTTTTAATTCACTCCTGGTTTTGGTTGCAATATGAGGACCACAATACTGACTGAAATATACGTAGTGTGAACCCAGCCTTACTGTGAAACCTACAGAACCTGTTAAAAGGGAATTTGTAAGCACCCAGGCCCTATCTGAGGTGCTGACAGTGTGCTGTAGATGGCAGTCCCCTAGTGAGCATGTTGCACAATCTCACGTCTTCTACTGTAATGAAGAGTCAAAGAGTTGTAGCTCAGCGTTTGTGCCACCCTTTAGCATTCCACACCACTCCTTCCTCCTCCCTCTTCTTCATGAATAATCAATGCTGCCCAGCCTCATGCTCACTCAGCTGTCTGTCAGTATGTGCCAACAGAGGACTGACCTGCAATGAGATATAGTTAAATCTCTGAGCCCAAATGTGTTGGAGCTGTGGTCTAAGGGGAAATCACCTGTCTAGAGACCTGTCAGCAGTTTTTTCTTTGTTTCGAATCCCCTGATGGAAATGAAATATAATAATAATAATAATTGTTATTATTATTATTATTATTATTATTATTATTATTATTATTATTTTCTCCTCATTATTGTATTTAAAAGTACAATTTACTAATTAATTTAGTATTTTTAATACAAAGATAAGAAAAAAAACCTATATATTTATTTTTAATTTTTCTCATCATTCTATTAAAAAACTAATTTAAAAACTAATTTAGACCTGATTGGGAATTCTCTGTACTTTTAAAAATGATACAATAATGAGAAGAAAATAAAAATCAGATATAATTTCCATTAGGGAATTCGAACCAAAGAAACAACTGCTGGTGGGCTCTAGACAAGTGATTTACCCCTAGACCACAGCGCCAACACATTTGGGCTTAGAGATTCAACTATATTGTGTATTTCTTTCAAACATAAACTGCCTACAGAAGAATGATCTTCAATAAGAGACACTGGCTGACAGCTGAGAGAACAGGAGGCCAGGCAGCATTGATTATTCATGAAGAAGAGGGAGAAGTAAGGAGTGGTGAGGTGTGCTAGAGTGCGGCACAAATGCTAAGCTGCAACTCCTCTCAGTGCGCATAGTGCAAAATTAGGCATAGCGGTTCTAGGGTCGAAAGAAAATTAAGCCCCATCTCCTTAACACTATTCACGACCTGAATAAAGACATTTTTTATGTTTTGAATGCATTTAGTGATAGATTTACTATAAACACCTATACAATACATAGGTGACTATGTAGCTTACATGTAGGGTTAACACTGACCTGAAGTAGACTCTTTCTTCTCCTTCACATGCCAAGTTCCATTTTTTTTGGAAATAGTGCTATCTTTGTCTTAGTCTTAACTTGCAAATGGCATTTTTTTTGTTGGGTATTTGTGCCATTTTTAACCCCTTGCCTCTTCAGCCTGTTTTGGCCTTAATGCCCAGGGGCAATTTTTCAAATCGCGGTTATTCTGAGACTGTTTGTTTTTTCGTGATGTATTCCTCTTTATGTTAGTGGTATACTTTGGTTGATACACTTAGTTTTTTGTAAAAAAAAACACATTCCTTTATATTCAAAATTCACAATCCTTTATATTCAAAATTCACTTTTTCTGAGAAAAATCTGAGAAAAATAGTTATGTCACATGAACTAATTATTACTGCAACATCTACAACAGGTCTACTTCATGGTGACATCATTTAGTGAATGTCCTTTTACTTGTTAGGATGTTAGAGGGCTTTGAAATTTTGCAGCGATTTTTCAAATTTTCAGGAAAATTTCAGATTCTGATTTTATTAGGGACCAGTTCAGTTCTGAAGTAGATTTGTGGGGCCTGTATGTTAGTTACCCCCATAAATCTCTCCACTGTAAAAACTGCACCCCTCAAAGTATTCAAGTGGCCTTTTTATAAGTTTATTAACCCTTTAGGTGTTTCGCAGAAATTTAAGCAAGTTGGAGGGGAAATTTAAAATTTTAATTTTTTTGACCGATATTCCATTTTAATCCATTTTTTTCCTCTAACACAGAAAATACTAACTGAGAAATACCACTTACTATTTAATCCTCTTATTCCAATGTTTTTAGAAATCCCCCATATGTGGCCGCAGTGCGTCACCTGACTCAACGGCAGGCCGCAGACATGACAGAAGCCTTGTGTATTTTGGGGGTCTTTTCTTATTTCAGTTTTTTATGACCATTATATCATGTCACAGAGGCCTTGCGGTGCCAAAATATTTGTGTAAGACAAGTTGACGTTCCCATTGGTACCATTCGGGGGGACATGTGACACCCTGATAATTTTTTATGTTTAAGTTTTTTATGAGGTGGTACGAATAAAAAAAACACAATTTAGCAGCTGTTTTTCATCATTTTTTGTACGCTGTTTACTATGCGTTACATATGACATGTTATCATTAATCGTCAGGTTGGTACGATTACAGTGATATCCATTTTATATAGCTTTTGTTATAGTTTATGGCATTTATACTAAAAATACTGTTTGTGTCTTGCATATTGTAAGAGCCCTATTACACCAAATGATGTCTGACAGATTATCTAACAGATTTTTTCAGCCAGGGGGAAGGAGCAAGGAAGGGAGAGCAGGGGGGGGGGGGGGTGCGCAGATCAGGGGCGCGGGAGGCCACGGGGAGGGAGCTCTAGGGAGAGGGGAAACGGCCGGTGGGAGGAGGCAACGTGCCGCAGCCTCCTCCCGCTGGAGTTAGAAAAAAAAGTCAGACTTATAATGGAGCTCTAAGGAGTCTGACACTTCTTCTAACTCTGTAGTGCATCTTCTCACTGCTCATTTTCTCGATCGGTTCAGGTCTGAACACTTAGACCCAGACCAATCAAAATTTATGACATGTCTCTATAATATATCTAAAAGTTTTTTTGTAAGAAATAAACATTTCTGTCACTGGAAATCAAATGTTGTATTACTATACCAATGAAAAGTAGGGTAGAATATGCATATGGCATATTGGGTAACTTACCTGTAAAAAAAAAGAAAAAAAGAAAAGAAATATGTTGATGATGGCACTAGTAAAACAAGACAGAAGAATTTATTTATATTCTAGTTCCTTCTAACAAAGTCTATTAAAGGAGTTGCCTAACATTAAAAATTTTTTTTACCCCTGAAACAGTGCCTTCGTTTGTGAAACCAAGCACAGCCCAAGGGCAAGAATCGCATCATTTTGACCATTTTGTAGTAATGTCAGACAACTCTGTTGCAACCTGTTGTTATTTGTTCAAAAAAAGTTCTAATCCTTTTGCTCTTCTATTAAAATACATTTAAAGGGGTTGACCCCTTTATGGTAAGATTGCTGAGTGTACAGTGTATTAGTAAGTGTATTCTCTGCACTTACTCACAGCAGCTTCCTGTGTAACTCATGGGGGGGTGGGGGTGGCATGGTGACATGCTCCTCCATGTCGGCCATCTTATGGACAGACTCGCCACAGAGCAGAGCAACCCAGCCTGGAGGTGGGGAGTCTGATTTAAGCTCTATGGGTTAGTAGTCAGTTAGTACTATGAATAGTTACTAATAATTGAATGCTGAACAATTTTGCTTTAATGTGGCCAACCCCTTTAAGGGCCCTATTCCACCGGACGATTATTGTTCAGATTATCGAATCTAAACGATAATCGTTCGGTTGAAATGCAGTTAATGATTAACGACCAAATGAGAAATCGTTGATCGCTTTATAAGACCTGGACCTATTTTTATCGTTGCTCGTTCGCAAAACTTTCGCAAATCATTCGCATTGAATAAGACATGATTCGGTCGTTCGCAATAAATATGAACGCAATAGCGAAAAAATAGCGAAGAAAAAACGATCGCAATTACGATTAGAAGTAACGATTATCGTTCCATGGAAATGAGTGAACGTTTTCAGGTCTTTCACAATAGCAGTCGTTTGAGATTGTTAATCGTTAACGATTATGCAAACGATAATCGTCCGGTGGAATAGGGCCCTAAAGCTATGTTCACACAACATAAGTTCAGTATTAATCACAGCCGTTTAAACAATAACACTGTGCTGCCCTCAATGGAATCCCGTCCGGAGTGTATCAGCATAGTATACAGTCCGGCCAGGACCCCTAGAGGTGCTGCAAAAAAACTGACATGTCAGTTTTCTGCGGCCCTTATTCAACGAATAGTGGCCGCAGAAAACCTGTCAGTGCACACAATGGATCGGGCGACTCCGCCTGTACGCTCCATTGAGTGCAGCGACGAATTTAAATGTGGGGGGCACGAATTCAACTGCAGTGAAGATCATCCAGCCAGTACTTCAGTATCAGCCGGGATGATCTTCTCTGACACCGGCCGTTCCATGACCAGGCCGGGTCACGGAACGGCTGGTGTCATACAACGTGTAAACATAGCCTAAAGAATCAAACAGGTCTGGTGTATTTAGATATTTAGTGGTTTCCTAGGTTTGAAAAACGACAACCCAGTCAGAAATATGCTTAGATGCTTAGTCACTTCTTTTTCGGCATTTTTCTTGGAAGCTGATATTAAGTGCTGTATTCAGCAGGGGCTGACTATGAGTACAATAGGGGCTCCCCCCAAGTCCTGAATAGGATATGTACTCTGTCTTGACAAATGATGGGATAGATATTCAAAATAAAAATAATGCATTTAGCTAAACCCATTTTTAAAGTGTCTTTAGAATTAGGCACATGAATATTTACTGCATTATTTATTAGAATATCAATAGAGACTGAAATCACTCTTTAATGCACCTATAGAGGACATCAGTGAATTATACAGGTCTGAGTACTCCTGTCACTGCTTCTGACTGCTCAGACAAAACCTGAATATGAATAATAAATAGTGATTGGTGCATAGATCGGTAACAAATCATAGGCTACATTTTTAATGAATATTGATTCAGACCTCAGAATTCTTCCCTGCATAGAGAGGTAATATTGTTCCTGGGGAATTTTAAGAGCAGTAGTGTTCAGTTGTGTGGGTTATCATCTTGGTGAAACTGTGTGACAAGCAACACAAGGTTTTCATATGCAAATATCCTTCCCGGCATGAACACAACCTAATAAAATTGCCAATTTTTCTTTTTACAGACAAAACAAAAAGTCTATGAAAATGTAAAGTTACGGACAGTGTTATCTATATACAAATTATGACCTTTCCCTTTAGGTTTATATTCCTTTGACTGGGAGGGACTGCTTTCTGAATGTTCTCAAGATACTTGGCTACTATGAATTGGAAATTCAATATCTAAAAGCGTAAAATGAACTCAAAAACAATAAAGCAAACCAATGATATTCATTAAAAATACTTGAACTCTAGTTCTACATTGCTGTCCTACAAAGTAACTTCAGTACTGAAAACTTTAAAAAAATGTGTGGTAAAAACATATATAAATTCTATACAAATATGAGCCCATTGGCCCTTTCATAGGAATATCCATAGGAATATCAGGGAGCCATGAAGAGACAGGGGTGTAGCTTGGGCTTCACTGGATCAAAAGCTTAGTTTGCCTTCCTAGTCCTGCATCTAAATACAGTGGTACCTTGGTTTAAGAGTAACTTGGATTAAGAGCGTTTTGCAAGAAGAGATCAGTTTTACAAAATTGTAACTTGGTTAAAGAGCATTGCTTTGGTTTAAGAGCTCCCTGTACTGGGTGGGAAGGGGAGTGGGGGAGGGGCATGGTCTGCATAGCGGGGTATACAGCCCTGTACTCTAAAACAGGATGTCTCCGTCACCTTCCAAATCATAGCAGATCCACTTCAGGCTGGGGCTTACATCAGGGGACAGGACTATGGGGGTAATCTCTTCATAGCAGTAACCCCTCTCTGCCCGGACAGAGAGTGCTGCATTTATGTGCCCACATTTGCCCTGCTCATTCTTTCATGCTTCCTGCAGTCTCTGTCATCCCTTTTGTTTCCCATCCTCTCCATTCCTGCTATAATGTGCCTGCCTTCACATTCAGCTATACACACTGCTGCTATAATGTGCCTGCACTTAAACTCAGCTATTCACACTGCTGTATAGAGAGGTTTCTGTCAATGTCCTCCTGCACAGCTCTGTGATTCTCACTTCCTGATTGGTCCATGCTGAACACACACTTTCCCCAACGCTGTCATGTAACCACACGACCTTTGACAGCAGCCCTGCTTCTCTATTCTAGCCTGTTGTACTACGCTACTGCATTATGGAGATCTACGGTTCCATCCTGTATCTACAAACTGCTGCTGTTTTTTCAGGTTTATGCACTTACTATACAATATACTCCACATGCTGGTTGCTATACTGTACAGTAACCAGGGCCGATTCTAGCTTTTCTGCCGCCTGAGGCAAAAGCTGACAAAGCGCCCCCCCCCCCCCCCCCCCCCCTCAGAGCAATAGTCAGAGAGAGAAAATCCAGGACAGGCACAGTGCATTACCGCAGTGTGTATGGGACAGCACTATAGATAACAGTGTGCTCTGTTCAGTGACCAGATTTTTTAACTGTTTGAGCCACTATGGGCCCCCTGGGAGCTTCAAAAGAAACAACAATCTACAACTGCTGACCTCTGACCTCAGGAGCCAGAGAAGAGCCATAAAACGGGCTGCTCTGTTAACTCTTTCAGTACTGCAGAATGTAGAGTATTACTGTGCATCACTTACATTCTGCAATACAGAAAGAGTTAACAGCAGAGCAGAACATGACTTTTATGCCTCTTCTCCTGCTCTTGCACTGTGCTGAGGTCAGCTCGGAGGTCGGCAGTGCAGAGAAGACATAATATAGCGTCCCCGCTGCTGCTAACTTTTTCTTTTCTACAGTGTGTAAGTGATGCAGAGTATAATAACTATATCTATGTCTTATGTGATGGGAATATGAGGCTTCCAGTGCCTCCTCAGCGCTTCTCATGAGGCAACTGACAGGAAACACGGCTGGGCACTGAGCCGTAACTAGTTGTAATGATAAGGACAGAGGACGCTGATGCCGCCCCCCTCAAGGGCTGTGTTATCTGCCGCCTGAGGCAAACACTTCACCTCGCCTCATGGCAGATACGGGCCTGACAGTAACTTATAATATGACATATTCAGCTGTTTCTAAATGCTTGTTTCATCTGTTTTACATGTTATTCAGAATAAAATATCATTATTTTTGGGGTGTGGAACCAATTGTCTGAATTTCAATGATTTCTTATTGGAAAAATTGCTTTGGTTTAAGAGTGGATTTGGATTACAAGTATGGTCCTGGAACGAATTATGCTGGTAAACCAAGGCACCACTGTACTTTGGAAAAGGCAAAGGCATGTTTGCAACCTCCTATCAGCCAGCAAACATACCCTCCCAGCTCATCCTCCAAGCAAACTATCAAGCTTTGGCAACTTAAAGGCTCCATTGATGTTGGGGGTGCTACAGGTGCTTGGTCCATCGAGCAGTGGACTCCATCCTGTAGTTTTGTAGCTGCTGGAAAACTACAACTCTCAGTAGGACATTTTGGGAGCTGTAGCTTTCGATCAGCTGGAGAATTACAACCTACAGGTTAATGCCCTTGCAAAAGTATTGTTTATTGTATATTCTGGATATAAAACCTTTTTAGAATTATGTGGGATTTCTTTCAAAATAAAATTAAAGAAACAATACTCACTTACCCTGATCTCACACAGATGTCATTACAACTCCTGCCCCACTGCTCTTACTTGTCTACTGGTTGCAGAGGTGACTTGCTTCAGTCAGTAACTGGCTGAGCGAGCATTTCCCACAGGAATGAAACATCAGAAAAAGCAGGGAGCTTCCAAGAGCAGCGGATACCAGCAGTTGTCTGTACAGCAACTTCAGGAAAATGGGGAAGATGAGTATGAGTTTTCTTCTTTTATTTTGCAATCACCCCCACACCATTGTAAAACATCTTGTATGCCTGGAACACGCATCGGATCACTTTACTTTACACTTACACTTTAAAACACCTCCACCCCTCTTTGAATATGTCTGAACTGCAATATCAAACATAGTCCCAGAACAGAAGTGTGACTGTGGGAAAGTAACAAACTCTTTTATTCTAATTCTGGATAACCCTCTACTCTCAGTACAATGTATATTATGTAATAACTTATCCCAAAAGCAGCTAAGAAAGAGTCCCTCTCACTTCATAATCTTAGTATATAGTCTCACCCATTCATTGACGTTCTTGCCACCAGCAAAATACTATTGTCTTCTACTGTCAGGAGATATGTACAGTGTAAGCAGTAATAGTAATGATGGCTACATTCACTATACGGCAATTAGGTTGATGTTGTCAGTTTGCACAAGGAACTTGTTATAAAATTTCAATTTTTTTTCGCCTCCTTCGCTCCACGTTTCATGTGCCTGTCATTCCTCTTTGTTATGAGAACATAAAAGAAAGTTACTTTCCTCCGATTGGTACGTGGAACATTCATGTGCCTTTGTTTTAGTTCTATTTTCCCATCTGTCGTGTTTTATTTCTTCCGGCTTGGTCATACACTTCATGGAATGTTGTCGAAATAAATTATTTACTCTTCACGGTGGAAAGGACTATGTTTACAAGGGACATAAACCCCCTCCACTGACCGGTCACTAGCAAAGCAAAGTATTTAATACCCCAGGTGACTTCCATGGCTTGAACTTCTTGAGAATTTGTAGGGGTATTAATGATTATCATTCTATGGGCACTTTGCTTTATTGATCTTGTTACGTTACACTCTAGTCATATCCAGAGCTGTGTCTAGAGTTCTGTTATTTAATGTCACACATCAAGCACACAGAAGTCTTTAGTATCTGCATTGAACAGATCCAGAATACAGTGTTAATGCATTTTAATAGGGCCATGCATACCCGCCATATTAACATATTCTCATAAGAAATAACTGCACGCTCCAAGAGATACTATATATTGGACTATCATACTCTGCTAGAGCTAAATGTTTCATTATTGTGCACTGTATCTTGCTTTATAAAGTAGAATATATTAAAGGGGCACCCTGGAGGAATTTTTGCTAATAAATTGCTTTAATAAACTTAAATTACTTTGTAACATAACTTTATTACAATAAATGTATCATTTTTTATTTGTTTTCATTGATTGGCAGTAATAAGGGGTGACCCCCCCCACACACACACACGCACACACCCCTGCTGCCACCAATGTTTGTTTCAGGAACTGCGGTGATTGCTATCAGGGTGCCCTCACACATACCTTTTGTCTGGTGTTTTTCAGGCCCATAAAAAAACAAGAATGCGGTGCATGAAAATATGCAGTACATGGGGGAAACATGACCCTGCTCTGTATTGAGCTCTGCAGCAGCACTGGATCAGAGCAGGGGATTAGGAACTGCAGGGATTAGACAGCCCTGCAGTTTCCTCCATGGATTAGGGTGAAAGCACATCAGGTTGCATTGCATTAGTATTGTCCTTTGTAACTTCAATTTCATTGCAGTATTGGAGACTGCAGTGCAACTTGAATGTGTGTTTTCACGTGTCTTTTTTCACATATCTTCATAGCAGATTTTTTACAGAGGACGACTAATGGCAATCTGTTTTGGGCCCTTCTGGCACTTAGTCATAATGATCATAAATAGATAACCTATTACTACAGTATAGTGTAATAGGTGCAGTTATATCCTGGTTCTGTGCACTCACTTAACACTAAGGGCCCTATTACACAGGATGATCATCGTTAGAAAAATCGTTAGATCGTTCGGATTTGAACGATAATCATTTAGTGTAATTGCAACGATTTAACGGCCAACGAGAAATCTTTAGTCGTTTAATAGAATTTGGACCTATTTCTATTGTTGATCGTTTGCAAATCGTTCGCATGGAATCAGTCATTCGCAGGAGCGACGAACGCAATAGCGACGACAAGACGACCACTCATAAGTAACGTTTATAAGTAACTATCATTGTTCCGTGTAATTGGACGAACGACTTCAGGTCATTTGAGATCGTTTATCGTTAATTGTTGATAGTCAAAAAAATACTTTCTGTAATTGTACCCTAAATCATTACAAATATAATATAATTTTACAGTGACAATTCAATACAAAAATCACATTTAAAGGACGAAAAGCTCGAAAAATCGCTTTACTATACAGAGAAAGGCAGATAATGTCAAGTAATATGCGTAGTGTTTATCTGTAACCTTAATGATGAACAGAGTAGAATAAACAGTACATATATTACCAAGATTCCCCTATAAGCACAGTAACATATGAAATACTGTAGGTATTTCATATGTCAGTGTACACAATGAATAAATCAGTACGTATATTGTGTACCTATTCAATGGGCACAATAGAGCAACTATGCAGACTTATGGTTACTATAGTTACAGACTACAAAAACCCAGTGTGTAGTCTGGATCAGCAGTCAGGTTTTAGAATACACTCCCTCTGCCCTCTCTTCTGCTGTCTGTAGGTTTACAGTTCTTAGATCTGTAGCATTACATTTGCTATTATAAGGATGTTCGTAACCCTTTGCTTCCCCTGAGAAAATCTTTGTTCGTGGCCACATGACTGGCGGCCAGGGGTTGAGCAGCTTGTAAAGTATTCATTTTATGTACTTCCTCTGTGCTGGTGGGAGACACCATGTCCTGACAGAAACAGGAAGAGCTTTGTGCCTGTCCATTATATGTGGTGTAAAACCACTTCCTTCAGCTTTCTCATAAACATCTTATCAAGAAGTAGCATGCACTGTGAAGTGTAAGGGACAGAGCTATAACTAACTCACATCCTGGGAACAGTCATCACATGCAGGGACATTTTTACTTATTGCACTCAATTTGATTATTGTGGATTATTAAGGTCTTAGCAACAGTATTTGGGGGTCCCATAATTTCCAGTTCTGTTAGGTTTCTTCATTTCAAATTAAGGAGCAGTGACACATCTGCATTGCAAGTGAAAAGAAGCTATAATGCCATTTGGGATGCTCCCATCACACATTAGAGTGACAGCAGATCTTGCCAAAATTAGTGGGAACCCCTATCATTAATCTATTGAAACATCCATACAATGAAACTAAAGAAGGCAAAATTGCACACTGACTCTTAAAGCGACTCTGTACCCACAATCTGCCCCCCCCCCCCAAAGTGCTTGTACCTTCGGATAGCTGCTTTTAATCCAAGATCTGTCCTGTGTCCATTCGGCAGGTGATGCAGTTATTGTCCTAAAAACAACTTTTAAACTTGCAGCCCTGTGTCAAATTGGCGTTGCCTAGAGTACCCATGCCCTAGGATTGCAATGCCCCTCCGCCCCTCCTCCCCGCCCTCCTCATCATTAGGAATGCCCCTAGAATAATTTCTCTTATTCATCACCCATCTGAACACTGTACATCGTGCATGTCGGCTGATCGTTTCCTTTTAACAGGAGCTATTAACTCGAGCAATTATCGGCTGAATACAACCGATAATCGCTTGGTGTTATAGGTCCTTTACTTCTTGTCTGTCAGCCCCAATCACCTCTGGGACCGGGACATGGCCTCTTTAAGACTCATTCACTGTGCCTGCAACAGCCTATACCCTGTGTGCCTATACTCGCTTCCTACTCTTTAATATCTATCCTGACTTATTAGTTTTCTGACTTTGGCTTGTATCCCTGAATATGTTTGTCTTCTGACTTGGTTTTTATTTTAGTCCTCTGGTTTGCCTCACTGACCCTGTTTATTGCCTATAGACTTTGTACTAGTATCTGCCTCTCCTGGTTTGACCCTAGCTTGCTGACCACCAGCCATTGTGTATATCTGTCCTTGTTTCATAATTCTCTCGAAGTCCTGTTCCACCTATATTAGTGTCGAGAAGTTGTCTCCAAGTGTCTCCAAATTATCCTGTATCGCTTAGGACACGTTGAGGCAAGTAGGCAGGGACAGTGGGCATGGGATAGTGTCAGGCCTGCACTTGTCTCTTCGTCACCTGTGTGTACCTTGACCTGTCTTGATACCCTATTCCAAAAAGAAGCCTTAGTTAAAATCAGCTGACCAGATCCCTGACACTGGTTGGCTGAGAATCAGCCAATCAGTGCCAGACTTTAATGCTCCAAACTGAATTTTGTTAATTAATTTATAAATGTATATGTTTTATATATGTTAAAATATATTTTAGCACAATATATATGGACACTTATTGCATTTACATCCTTTTACATAAATATTTATTTATACAACATACGTAACATCACTCCTAATTTGCATCTAAGTTGTATATTTTATACTTGATTTTACCAATGAATGATATATATGAAGTACACATGTAGTAATATTGTTGAACGGTGTCCAACTTCCTGATGATGATAGGTAGATAGTATAGGTATAGTCACAGCCCCGTGATGAAGCTAACCAGAAACGTGAGTTGGGAAGGAGACAAATCCACACTATCACCAGTTATCATGTAGATTTATGCATTTTTGCAGTTCATATGTAACCAGGAAGTTGGACATTGGTCTTTGTCTTGTGAGCAACCTTGAGAATACTCTGTAAGACTGCCGGGCCATATACTGTATATGAGGATGTATTGATTGCAATATTACACTTTTCTTACATCTCTTATGGCTGCTGTTTATTTTTTGCTGATTCTTTACTTTTTTCATATTGGGGATCTCTGTGGTTATCTATGTAATCTGGGCAAATCTGTTATACATTATTAGGCTATGTTCACACTACGTAAAACTATGGCCGTTGTTGCCGATGGCACAATGCCTGTTTCTTTATGGGATCCCGGCCGGAGCGTATACACATCGTACACGCTCTGGTCGGCATCCCATTCGGGGCCGCAAATAACTGACATATCAGTTTACTGCGGCCGGAATTCAGTGAATTCCGGCCGCAGAAAGACCTGTCAGTTCACACAGTGAAGCGAGCGGCTCCGGCCGCTTGCTTCACTGTGTGCTATGGGAAGCTCTGATGCAGGCGCGTGCTGATGCGCCCGAATCAGAGCTCTGCGGCCGGAAGGATGACTCGGCCAGAGACTGGCCGTTCCGTTCTGGCCCATCCACTCAATTACAACATTATGTGATCATAGCCTTTCTGTGCTTTCAATCCACTCCTGGTTTTGGTTGCTATGAGGACCTGACATGAGGACCAAATACTGCCTGAAATATACTGTGTGTGAACCCAGCCACAACCCCTTAAGGTCAAAGCCAATTTTAATTTTTGCTTTTTCCACTTTATGTTTAAAAGGCCATAGCGCTTGCATTTTTTCCCCTAGACACCCATATGAGCGCTCATTTTTTGCAATACCAACTGTACTTTGCAATGACAGACTTTATTTTACCATAAAATGTGCAGCGAAACCGGAAAAAAATCACTGTCAAATTGTAAAAAAAAAGGAATAAGTTTTCATTTCAGGGAGCTTCGTGTTTACGCCATTCACCCAATGGTAAAACTGACATGTTATCTATATTACTCACATCAGTACGATTATAATTATATGCAACTTATGTAACTTTTTTTTATTTGACAGCTTTTAAAAAATGAAAACCTTTTTAAAAAAGCTAAATGTGTTTGAAATTGCTCTATTCCCATCCTTATAACGCTATTATTTTTTTGTCTATGTGGGAAGTTATTTTTTCACCATGATCTGTACTTTTTATCGGTACCTTGTTTGCATATATGTGACTTTTTGATTACTTTTTATTAAATTTTTTCTGGATTTGATGCCACTAAAAATGCGCAATGTGATAATTTAGTAGTTTGGGTAATTATGCAAGCGGCAATACCAAATATGTTTGTTTATTTATTTCTTTATTTTTATTTATAAAATGGGAAAAGGGGGATTATTTGGACTTTTATTAGGGGGGGGGATTTTTTTATTAATAAAAAAAACATTTTTACTTTTTTTTTTTTACTTTAACATATACACAGCAATGATCCATTAGATCTGTGAAACATTGCTTTGGCCTGATGCAGACCAGAGCAATGTATTGCCAAGCTGGGATCAGCGTCAGTGCAACACTGAGGCCTGGGCCAGGCAGAAGAACGTATCTTTCCCCTGCGATCGCATTGCGGGGGGGAAGGGGGGAAGATTCGTCCCACTAGACACCAGGGACATGAAGTACAAAGCATTTAAATGCAGCTTTCAGATTTGACAACTGCATTTAAATGCTTATTTAGCCGGCACGGCAACTGGACCCGCACTGGCTAATAGAGGCGCTCCCCGGCTGCAGATACCAGCCGGGAGAAGTGCCGTTCAGAACAGGGTCCCGGCGGGACCCCTCTCTTAACTCCCCTCACGCCGCCATGACGTACGAGGTACATCATGGGACGCTAAGGGGTTAAAAGAAGTTTTTTTCTTGTCTTAATAAAATATACAAGTTTCTTAATAATTGTGGCATACTTTTTTGGAGAGCTGACCTAATTTCTTTTTGAAGGATAATTCAATTCAGGGACTATACTCTGGTGTCAGGTGCACACATTTGTATGTATGCAGCCAAGGGTGATCATGATGTAATACATGTAAAACGTGGTGGTCTAGTAGTCATAAGGACCCATGGAGGGCTGAACGAACATAGCGAATTGAACATAGACCTGCCATCTGGCCGTTTTCTCTGTCTGCAATTAGGCCTGCTCAGTGCACTGTAGGTGGACTTAGCACCCCCAGTGTACCAAGCGGGCCTAAATGCAGATGGAGAAACCAGTGGAAATGGTGGAAACCACACTGATGGGAACTACGTGCCGGCATCAACATAGTGATATAAACATTTTTTTTTACCTTGGAAAAGTGGTACCTCGCTTTAAGCTTCTCTAGCTCTGTAATTTACAACAGAAATTCCATGTTGGAACTAAAGAGTGTGTGCAGCATTCAGCAAATTGCCATCATCTTACATATTGACACCTGAGTTAAGCAAAGGGTTGAGCAAGCAATTTAGTGTAATACAACCATTAGTGGCCAGGATAAAAACTGCAAGATTCCACGATTATTTTATAATACAGAAAATAAAATGGAAAATTTGAAACATCTGGCTCGTTGGAAAATGTTAATTAACAAATATGTCCCGTTATACGAAGCCCTCTATGAACACCGTAAATGCCCTAAGAAATTTATGAAAATATGGATACGCTGGCACATGATGTGACGGCGGACATCTAATCCTTTCTTTGATTTTCGGGGGGGGGGGGGGGGGGGGGGTACCGCGGTGTTTGTGTGAGTGAGTAAATGTGTGTGGCGTCTATGTGTTCCATCCAATTCCAACTATATGGGATACGCACACGGGGCCGCTTCTATACTCTGTTCTCCGGTATAACGGCTTGTCTTAATTCATTGTGTTTTCCTTGGTGGTGTGTTTCTACTACTCATGTGTAGGGCGGATTGTGCCCTTTTATTTCTTTGGTATTGTATGTTTTCTATGCAAAAGTTTAAATAAATTCTTTCAAAAAAATAAAATGTTTAACCTATAAGCTTGATTTAAACAATGGGCCATTTTGTGATGACACATTCCCTTTGAATATTAAAACAGCTAAACTGTTTCTGTCCAATGCATACAAATATTATGCACATGGAAATAAAGCAACACTTCCTGTGATTAAAAGCTAAGGCAAAGTTTCTCTCTACATAAATTCATCATATTCTAGCAAGATTCTTTATACTATGGACCACATAGCAAGATTTTTTAAACTACTGAGGTCCAGCAGCTGAGCCCCACCCAACAAAGATGAGCACTGTGCCTGTTAGTCTTTGACCATCACTAATAGTTTTTTTTTTTTTTTTGTAGCTTTCTCTTCAAGTGAGTGTTTGACACCAATTCGGGGACGAATCAAACACATTTCCCCTTTGGTCCCAGGAAGATAGGCCTTTCTGCACCTAGTTAATAACAGTGAGGTCACCAGCAACTTGACCTCGGATTAATTCTTAAAACGTTCTCTAATACTTCTTCTGTCCTTTATGTTTAATTGTGTAATAAAATAAAAAAGATAAAACACAAGGACACTGAACAGTCTTACAATTAACAAGTATTTCCCAACTATTGCAGTGGAATCTGTGAGTTGTCACTTGTACAGAAGGGTTGGTGTAGTTGTAAGGTTTCTCTAAGAGGAAAAGCGTTTTCCTTTATGGTAAAACGGTTGAGAAGAACTGTTATAGCATAATGCTGCACTAATACGTGAAGATGCTCTGCCCATAACATTGAATATTACTTTCAGGAAAGTTCCCCAAATCCAACACTTTTATATACATACGTCACATTATTATGACAACCAGCATATATCTAGAGTAACCAAGGTGTGCAGCAACTAGACGGGCAGGGAGTCATTCAGTAAGGTTCTGGTAGGCTGTCACACATAGCTGGAGCCAGGCTGACTGCCGTGCATCCCACAAATGGTGGAGGGTGATTGGGTAAGAAGCCATAGATGCTGGAGGGGGCTGAGATAGTACTTCTGTCATGCTCTCCTAACTAATGTCTAACATTTCTAGCTGTGAGAAATGTTGCATTGTCTTTCTAGAAGATGCCATAAAAACTTTCTCCAGATCTTAACTGTGCCACCACCAACTTATTTTGTTCCAGTAATGGAAGCAGGGTGTTCATTCTGTGATGTTTCTTGCCTGACATGTCAACATTATAGATGATTTCAACTTGAGCATGCATGAAAAACTGAATGCAGTCCTAGGGAGTTCAGGAAATCATGGATATAGCCATAGGCCATAGGTTGTATTTATGTTTTCCTGGCAACCCTAGGGCTGCATCCAACTTCTCCACCCACGGGAACTAAAAAGCCAAATGATTGGACTCGAGCATGCTTGGGTTGTGCCTATCTCTAGTCAACATCCATCCATTTAATGTAGTAATCATGACTCATCTGAGAACTCAACTCTTTGCCAATCAGCCACGGTTCAATCCAGATACTGTCATGAAAATTGAAGCCTTCTCTCCCTTCATTATCAAAGTTGTAGTCACCATACTGTAAGTCTGCTTCAGAGCCCCAAATGCAGTAGAATGAACAAAACTGTTGTTTTAGATACAAGTTTGATAGCTCCTTGGTAAGGATCCACCTTCGGAAGCTCACGTTCAACTTTCACATCAGCAGCACATGAGGTTACGCAGTTTTCCGAATGCTTATTCGCAATTGTGCAGTTTGTCCTCTCACAACACATTTTTACCAGAGCAGCATGTGAACACTTCACAAACAGCGCAGATTCAGAAATACTTCCACCTTTGGCCCAAAATCCAAAAATCATCCCCTTTTGCTATTTTGATAAATTGCCCCTTTTACCCATTACACCAACAAGGTATATGTGTGCAAGCGGCTCACCTTATATACCCACAAAGCCAACTCACGACAAATGACATGCTCATGCTGACGTCAAAAGTAGGAAGTAGTCAGAATAATGTGACTTAACTGTGTATATTTTCAGCTGCTGCAGGCGTAAAAAGTGCTGAAGTGCAGGCAAAGAACTAGGCTAAATACAAACTTCATATTTGTGATAAAATGTGGAAGCCCCATTTTCTATTGATTCCAAATACTCTCTTGCAGTGGACCTAACTGAAATAAAGGAAATCCGTCTGGGGAAAAACTGCAAGGATTTTGAGCGTGGAAAAGCCTCACGACTGAAGGAAGATTGCTGCTTCACTATCTTCTATGGAAGCCAATTTGTCCTTAACACGTTAAGTCTGGAAGGTAAATTTTACACTGTTAAGTTGTTTTTTCAGTCATAGTATCTTGTGGACCTAATATCGGGCCCTCTATGATATTGTTATGGTCACTATAGGGTTCTATGGTAATCTAGGTTCAGTTTAGTAGAATCATTGTAAATCTGGGTCTTGTAACCATAATATAAATGTCAGAACATCAGCAAAATGACTATGTTTTGCCTTTGAAGCAGCAGACACAGGTGGGCTGAAGTAGGTTGATCAATGTGAGTCTTGTCCTTACTGACATATTTCATCCGATTTCATCTTGCAGCTGACTCTGTGGATGATGCCGAGAGGTGGAGATGTGGGTTGAATCTTTTACTTGAAGAAGTTAACTTGGCTTCCACGCCAACCATCATAGAAAGGTGTGTCTAATACTTTTCTTAGGATACAGAAGTGTAGCTTTACCTTTGAACCACTTACATCATGATAAGAACTACATAAACAGTTGGCTACAAATGCATTGCATTAGTCACAAGCGGTATTAATACTCCACAGCCTCATTCATAGTACTGAAAGCTACCAGTAACAGCCTATCTTGGCACCATTTATGAAATAATCGCACTAAATTGTTGAATATATAGACTTTGTACACTATCCAGGTTAAGGACTACACAGTTCAGCCACACCATTTAAACTACTGACAGGTAAATAACGTGGATTATCTCATGTTAATGTTAATTCATAGACAGCTAGTGAGCAGTCAGTTCTTAAAGCTGGTGTTTTAAAAAGCAGGACAAGTGGGAAACTATAGATTTCAGTCACTCTGACATGGGCAAAATAGTAGAAGGCTAGAAGATTAGCTTTGACCATCACCAAAATGGCAAGGCTTGTGGCTTGGTCCCAGAACAAAGTAGTTAGTGTCTGCCTATAGTCGTCCAGTATAGGACAACCGGTCAACTAAAGGCAAGGACATGGTGGCCAAGGTTCACCAATGTATTTAAGGAAGCAGAGGCTAGCCCATCTGTTTCAATCCCACAGACAAATGTAATACAAATCATTGAAGCTGGCTAAAGTATAAGATAAAGGTGTCAGAATATAAAGTACATTGGAACTTGCTGTGTATGCGGCTACATAACCACTGACCTGAGCTTGTGAGCATCAGAACTGGTCTATGGTTGAATGGAAAAAGTAGGCCTGGTCTGATTAATCACATTTTGGGTGCATGTGGGTTGGCTACTTATATGGCATGGCACCAGGGAGCACTATGGTAAGAAGGCAAGACAATGGAGGCTGTGTGATACGCTAGGCAATATTCTGCTGGAATACCTTAGTTCTCTGTTGCCAGTGGCCTAACTGCAAGAATGGTTCAGAATTGTTTTAAGTAACAAAGACTTTAAAGTGTTGACTTGGACTCAAAATTTCCCAGATCTCAATCTGGTCGGGCATCTGTGGGATGTACTAGAAAAACAAGTGGAAGCCCCACCATGTGACTTAAGACCCTATTCCACCAACAGATCTGACGACAGATTATCTGCCAAAGATTTGAAGCCAAACCCAGGAACAGACTGTAAACAGAGAACAGGTCATAAAGGAAAGACTGGATTTCTCCTCTTTTAAAATCCACTCCTGGGTTTGGCTTCAAACTTCGGCAGATAATCTGTCGTCAGATCTGTTGGTGGAATAGGGCCTTTACACAACCTAAAAATCTACTGATGCCAGACACCACTGAGACATTGTGGAGTCCATGCTTCAATAGTCAAAGTTATGTTAGTGAACATGCTTAATAATATGCAGGTGGTTTTAATGGTATAGGTAATTGGTATATGTCAGCCCAGTTCCCAATAACCAAAGCAAATGCCGTGCAGACCCTGGGGGGCTTAAGCTCTGAGGCTTATAAAACTGTAAATGCAGATTTTATTGAAATCTGTTTATAAGACTTCTTCTCAGGGTTATATAATACAAGATAAGACCCTGTTGTCATTATGCTAGCAGCCTATAAATGCATTATACAATGAAAGAGCATCTGGCATCTACGTCAAACATATCCATAGGGCAATATTTACGCAACAAATGTCAGACGAGTTCCCTTTTGGCATCCATTGCAGTGATATACATGGGAGCCTGAGGGTGAGGTATGCCACTGAGCCCTTTTCTTTTATATCATGTAAATATGAACATGATGTGCATATAGCTCTGAAAATGATGTGTACAGAGCCTAAATACCAAATTTTCATATCAACTGAGTTATTCATGTATATTTTGTCTATATGTTACATGAGTACTATACACATAGTAGAAAAATGAGGGTCCTTTTACATGTACAGATAAATCGCTTAAGCAAACAAGCAATAATTCTTTTCCTTTAAACGATAGACATTTAAATGAAAAGATAAATTGCCACAAAAAGTCATGAATACATTCGTATCTATGATCGTAAATATGATTGTAATTGCATTCGTAATATATACTGTGAAGGATGAGTGTTTATACTGAAAGATTTGCAAACTAGTAACAATGATTTTGAGGTCAGCTGAAAAGATGCAATAAATGTCATACATATGAATTAACCTGTCTCATAGATTCCCCAATAATCTAATTGTTTTTTGTTCACCCACTATATTGCTATCATTTTGAGGAGAGGAGCCTGGCATGACCCTTTTGCAGGTTGCTCACACTTTTTGTTATTTCTCCATAGTAACAGAGAGGACACTTGCTTAGAATATCGCAACCCAATTGCAATAAAGATGGGGTCTACCTGTTTGAGCCTCCAATCTCAGTCGGCTTTTTACCAGTGACATCACTTGTGGTTTTTTTTGCAGCCCCTGATAATAACTTATTGCATGCTGTCAAGAATTCCAAAATACTGCTGCCTCATTCATCTTTTATAATTTTGCCATGTTAACATCTATTACATCCTTTAAAATAACTGGGATCATCGGATCAACATAGTTACTGTAATTTGAGTAAAGGGAAAGTGTTGCTAATTGCATATATAAATATATTAAAACCGAAGGCGGCTACTCATTATAACACAGACCAACAGAGAAGATCCTCAACTTCTCAGACGTGACTTTGCCCAATAGTATGCTATAGTCAGTTCTACAATGGGGTATTCCACAGGATACATTTTACACTCATAAATGCCCAGGGTAACAGAATAGCATAAAAAAAAAAGTATTCCCCTGATGTCAAATCCCCACCAATGCCAGCCCTCGATGTTAGTAGTTGGGGGGTTGATGGCAGGAAAGGAAAGTTTTTTTTTAAAGTTATTCTACCGCCCTGAACACTTATAAATGTAAAATGTATCCTCCTCTAGAATACCTCCTTACCTCCCTAAACGGCGTAAGTGTAACTTTTTTTTCTTGTGCAGAAATCAATAGTACAAGTGGTTCTAAGAAACTTTGTACTAAGTTTTATTAAGCATAAGAGTTCTGTAATCAAAAAGCTGTTTTGTAGAATCCCCCCTCCCCAATTCTTATCTGCTCATTATCAGGCAAAGTCATCTACATTACAGAAGAGCAAAGTGAAGACTGGTTCTGCTGTGTCCATTATATCCTATGGAGGGGGAGGAGCCAAGGGGGATGAGTGAGCAGGAAGAGTACAGAGCCTGTCTTGCAGTTGCATAGAGACTATGGGGAGGGGGATTTATCAATGGAAAAAGTTGTATTTTGTGGCGTAAAATGGCCTGATGCAAATCTATTTATTCCCAAAGATCTGTTTTGTGAATAAATATTCACATTGGGCCAGGGGGGCAGGGAGGGGGTGTGAAGAGGCAGAACAGGGGGCCCAGACTCTGGGTCCCCCGAATGTATCATAAGAAAACCTACTCCAGGTCTGAGCTGGCGCAGATTTTCCTCCATGTGCATCAGTGTGCAGTGTGCCTCTACATAAATCTGTGAACTGTCGGCACTGCGGGGATATTTTTAAGCCTGGTGCAAAAAACACTGGACTTAATAAATGTCCCTATATGTGTCTGGCCACAGAAAACGCTGGATTTACAGGTCCGACTGCTCACTGCTTATCCAGGAACTTGGTAAGATTAGATTGCAGGATGGATGTTGTGTTGGGCTGTCTGCTATACATGAGCTGTTTGTCTCCTCTCCATTCTCCCTTACCCCTTGACCCCTCCCTTCTTCATAGACCATAATGGACACAGATAAGTGAGGAGGGGCTGCAAAACAGCTTTTTGAGTAGAGAAGGAAACTTTTTTGCTTAGTAAAACCTATTACAGAGTTTCTTAAAGCAAATGTAACATCAGGTACATCGCTTTGTGTTTTATACCTTAATGGATCGGTGCTAGCACAATGTTTTTTTGAACCGCCACCCAGTTCCCACCCACAGCGACGGTCTTCTCGGGAGCATCGGCCTGCACCAGAGCACTGGGGGCAGTCCCTCCAGCCTCCAGTGCGACATCTTAACTCAATGGAGCCGTGTTACAAAGTGGGGGTTTCTTCACACTGGAGGCAAACTGGCCTGTCCCCAGTGCTCCGGATCAGGTCGGGGCTCCTGAAAAGATTGGTGCTATGCACAGAAACCGCGTGGCAGTTCAAAAAAAGGATCGGTACACTGGAATCCCAGCACCGATGCCAGTCCATTAAGGTATATAACACAAAGCAATGAACCTGATGGTACATTCACTTTATAATCAATTGTACTATTGATTTCTGCAAGAAAAAATTAATGAAAGTTACACTTTAATTAACTAGACTACAGGACTTGATAGACAACCTAGTCAAGGATTGTATAATGGAAAGTTTAACAAATTGGGTTTGAGTTCTACACAGCTTTCAACATATGCTTTAGGCCTCTGATCTTTAGAGATCCTAGTCACTGTCCTCATGTTAGTGTCATAATTTAGAGGTTCAAGGTCTGATAATTTAGGGGTCTAGTCTGAGGTCTGATACCATAGGCGACTGCTCTAGAGTAGGGCGCATCTGACAGCTGTCACACTCTAGCTACAGAGCTTTGTCTTGTTATGACCACCGCTGCTGTGCCCACAGAATATTATCAGCATGACATTTGTGTCTTACCATCTATACAAATATATTTCAATTCACTAACAGTAAGCAGACATCTTGTACATGCCAATGATTTGAAACAGAGTATATTCAAATATTCTGGAGTTTCCTATTATTAGTATTTCTTCAGAATTCTTTTCCAGTTTTCTAAGGCTGGAAACACACACAGCCACAGCAGTTTTTTTGGGAAAACTGTCTCTGCAGTGTTTGTGCCAAATGGGATGGAAAATATAAAGGGAGGACTTGTACTTCTCTTTTCTGTTGGATCCACTTCTGGTTCTGGCACAGAAACTGCAGTGGCAGCATTCCAAAAAAACTGCTGTGTGTTTCCAGCCTAATGAGTAACTTTTTTGCCCTATTGTTGGCCTAGTGTAGATATAGTTCTCCAAACCTATGTAGAAGTGTAGTGCTGATGGATGCCAAAACGTCAGCACTGGAGAAAGAGCATGGTGATTATTTCCCAGAATTGTGATGAGGATAAAGAGGCATATTTAACATTACAGTCATAGAGAGAATTTGCCATTGGGTTGTGGCTTCATAACTCTAAATAAGAAAAAGCAAAAACATATATATCTATTGACCTGACCTCCAAGGCTTTTTTATGTTTTTAGCTGGCTGAGAAAGCAAATCTACTCCGTGGATCAGACCAGAAGAAACAGGTAAGATGACATTCTTCACATGTTTCACTTTTGTCAAAGTATATGCTAGATAGATCCCATTGCATTTATAAATTATCAGAAAGTATATTGTAATACACTAAGCTTTGCTTCTCATTGTGCTATGTATAACCTATTTTTTTTTTTTTAATGAACTGAATCTGTAATTATTACAAACACAAAACTAAAAGCAAAGGGATTTTAGGCCATTTTTTGTTTTCAGGCACTTATTTTTGACTATTTATGGCACAATATTGTGACACCATTAGCCCCTGAGGATGCTGCATGTGTTAGTGGTGAAACATGTTGGGAAAGGGGTAGTGTTGCCAGTTTTATTATACATCGATGTGTTCAGTAAATGAGTGCATACAACAGACACCCAAGTTGCCACTAGTTATTACAAATTGTACTGCAGTGTAAAAGAAGATAAGTTTATTCAGTTGCAGCAGTACCACACGTCTTTTTTGATGAACTATTTAAAATAAAATAAAAAATACGTAAAAAAGAGGTTCAGTTTGTTATTTACTTATTTTTTCTGAGGGGGGCTTTTTTTAATGAGATTTTAGTGATCCTGATTTAACTTTTTCCATCCCACTTGATTATTCACATTGTGCTTTGAAACAGTATTTAAATAATGGCCTAATAGGAAGATACTGATAGTACACCTGAGGCTTTTATTAGGCCTCTGTCTGTCATAGGAGAATGGCTGTGTAATTCAGCACCACGCCCGTTAGAACCCGTGAAAACATGTCACGTTACAGGAACTATCATCTGACTGTGACAAACATTTTTATTAGTGGTTGTTAATAGGTTTAAGGTCCTGGCCATGTCTCTATTCAAATTAAGGGGCTAAGCTGAAATGCCAGTCAAACAGATTATTTTTTAATTTTGATACGATCCTTTAAATATAGATGTTTATAATCCCAGGTCACTGCCGCCCAAAGGAACAACACATTCCTCTCCTGTAATGCTCAGACACTACTTTATTCACTAAGAATGTGACCTCATATTTTTCTTCACACTTCTCCTGAAATCGAGAGACTTTCCAGGTCCTCATTACCATAATCATATGAGTGGACAGTGATCTTGGTGTGTATATAGGTTTCTACAGGAGAATTGATCATCATCGGGCCATGTGATAAGAAGTTCTGCATTTTCTAAAGTCAGAATTGTCTTTGTTATAATGTGAAAGCTTAGCACAATGCTCTCCAACATCACCTGCTATTAAGCTACAACCTCCATCATGTCCGACCACCTATTGCATGCAGTTTGTAGGAAGTCCCCTGGCATAGCAAAATCATGACATTTAACCAGAGCGGCTGGCTTAGATTGGGACTCTCATTTTCATGTGAGCCTTTCTTCCATTGTTCATCAGGGTCTGAGAATCAGGGAGGTTCCTACAGGAAGTACAGAATGTGATTTACTTTAACATTTGGCCTATGGCTGAGCTTAATCAGGTTCCTTGGAGAGTAAAATTATTTCATTGTTTAATTATTATTATTTTTTCAGGAAATAAACTTTATGCCAAGCTATTCCATTGAGGGGAATGCAATGGGGGTTTTTAATTTCCAAAAACAGACAGTGTTCTTTCATTACACTAGGATTCAAAGAAAGGATGGCTGCTAAGAACCTTTCTCTGCGCTGATGAGGGCTAAACAGCTCTGTCCATAGATAGGTCATATTTACTAGGTGACCCTATTCCTATAATAAGGTAGATCAGTTTTGGAGAGATTCTGTAACTTTCTGTAGTCTGCACTTTGGATGTATGCATTGTGTTATTTAATGATTAATTGTCCGGCCTTTAGTGATATCACCCGCCGTCCGTCCTCCCCATACACGTTCCACGCGATGCTCTCGCTGCAGCTTATCTGTCTGAACAAAGCAGTTGGCCGTGATTTTTCATCAAGGTTGACCTCTATCCCCATTGTCTGACAGTGGTTGTTCAGAATAGCCCCATACGTCTTAGATTTTAGTTGGATTTGGACCTCAATCTAAGGTTTATGGGGCTGTTTTGATCAACCACGACCAGATGATGTTAGGGTCCCCTGTGGTGGAAAATCACGGCTGACCTCTTTTGTTCAAAGAGAGAGGCCATATCCAGAGAGAAAGATAAGCCGTGTATGAGGACAGGAGATAATGAAGGTGTATGGGGGCCTTTAGACAGCCGAATCAGCAGCGAGCGCCTAAAGTCTAGGTTGTATGGTGACTAGAGATGAGCGCACCTCGAGCATGCTCAAGTCCATCTGAACCCGATCGTTCAGCGTTTGATTAGCAGTGGCTGCTGAAGTTGGATAAAGCTCTAAGGTTGTCTGGAAAACATCGATATAGCCAATGACTATATCCATGTTTTCAACATAAAAAAGAAAAAAATGGCAGCACATCTATGACTCTGTTCACACTGCAGGTTGCACGCTGCTTGTGGCTTAAGTACAGACAAAAAAACAGAAGGTGCAACAGCAACTGACAGGTGCAGGGGCTCACCGTATATACTCCCCCCAGCGTACACACGGTAAACACCTGCTCTGTAGATATTAAAAAGTGAAGATCTTAGCAAACTATTTGATCAGAGTGTACCATGTCGCCACGTTAAGGCGTCCTCGAGACATGATCCCTACTGTAGCATTCTCACACACAACGGTGCTATAAAAAGAGATCATTCGGCTCCTATCTGCCCAGTTGTAGGCTTATTCAGCCCAGGACAGGCCATTGCTAGTGTGAAAATGCTAGAGTAGGGACCATGTCTCTAGGACGTCTTAACGTGGCTTGCTCCTCATGGCTTGCTCCTCATGGCTTGCTCCTCTGAATCATCCTGTGTAATAGGGCAGTTTTAGTATAGTTTGGAGCAGAATACCATGCAGATAATAATCACAACCACAGGAGATGAGTTGTAAAGTGGAAGGGACGGCACAGTTTGCAGTCAATTAAATTATCAGAAGGTGGGCAGCAGCAGAGATACGTGTGTTGACCTTGGGGGAGACAGTGACCCATTGACTCATGGGATTAAAATATATTAGAGAGGAGATAATATGACAAAAGTAAAGTCATGATGTGGAGGAGAGTAGTCACAGACCAAGAATAACAGCAGGGGAAATTTCAGGGAGTGTTCTGATCGTAAATAGGACAGTGACCTGTCTACTCCTCTGATGATTTTAGCGCGGACACAACTGCAGGTGATAATTGCTGTGTTATCCTGATGAGTTTGAAGACTCATGCAGACAAAGGAGAGCACAGTACAACGCATTTGAGAACAGTATGCTGAAGTAACAGGAACAGTGTGTGAAGCTGTGAGCTGCTGCTTACAACTGTCTGTGTACCTGAGAGGACTGTGTAGACTGAGCACCACCCGCCCCTATCAAGAGGGCTCAGAATGTTTCTGGAGCAGAGGCAAGTGTGTGATGGGCTATGTGCTGGGGGTAGAGGAGTTTGCTTACCCTGGGGGAGGGAGAGTGAGTAGCAGTGAGAAACGAGTCAATAGAGAGTAATAGAGAGATTTTTTAAAGCCAAAACCAGGAATGGATTTGAAAAGAGGAGAGATCTCAGTCTTTCCTTTATCACCAGTTCTCTGTTTGTAGCCTATTCTTGGCTTTGGCTCAAAAAAATCTGCCAGATAATCTGTTGGTGTAATAAGGCCCTAAAGTTCTCCTTAAGCATGAGGCAAGGGAACTGCGAATAGTTGTTGAAGCAAGAACCATTGTTGTAACGTGAGAGTCCTGGACAAAAGGGTTAAAGGGGTACTTAAAGGAGAAGTCTGGCAAAAATTTTTATTAAAGTATTGTATTGCCCCCCAAAAGTTATACAAATTACCAATTTGCACTTATTACGGGAAATGCTTATAAAGTGCTTTTTTTCCCTGCATCATTTTACTGCATCAAGGCTTCACTTCCTGGATAAAATGGTGATGTCACGACCCGACTCCCAAAGCTGTGCAGGCTGTAGCTGCTGGTGAGGATGATGGTAGGGGGACACTGGGGGACACAGGGCACTGGAGGGACACTGAGCATCCCGTTGCCATCATCCTCTCCAGCAGCCACAGCCCGCACAGCTCTGGGAGTCGGGTCGTGACATCACCATTTTATCCAGGAAGTGAAGCCTTGATGCAGTAGTAAGTGCAGGGAAAAAAGCACTTTATAAGCATTTCCCGTAATAAGTGTAAATTGGTGATTTGTATAAATTTTGGGGGGCAATACAATACTTTAATAAAATTTAAGAAAAAATCTGTGCCTTCTCCTTGGCGTACGCCAAGGACGCATCTTCATAAATGTGCCTCGTAGTATATTGTCAGACCCTGATGTAGGGAACCAGATTCATAGAGACCTTTAGTTTAGTACAAACAATAAAATTACCCATTTTGCATCTCATTTTAGGCCATGTTTACATGCCGTAAGAGACCGGCCGGTCTCTGAAAAGAATATCCCGGCCGGTACTGCAGTACCGGCCAGATGATCTTTCATGCCGCAGAGTTCTGATGCGGGCGCATCTGTGCGTGCCCGCATCAGAACTCCCCACTGCACACTATGAAGCGAGCGGCCGCAGTGACTGTGCACTGACATGGTTTTCTAGGGCCGATATGCACTGAATAGCGCCTGCTGAAAACTAACATGTCAGTACTTTGCGGCGCAGCGAGGGATCCCAGACGGAGCGTATACAATGTGTTTACGCTCCTGCCGGGATCCCATAAAGAAACAGGACACGTATCTATTTGTAAAAGTATGGCCGTTGTTGCCGATTACAACAATGAAAGGGGGAATCTGATTGGTTGCTTGGGGCAACTAAGCCAGATTGTCAGGACAGTTCAGGGCACACAAGGAAACACTCACACAGACAGGTGAAGCCCTGACACTGTCCCACTCCCACTGTACTTACTTGCCACTGATGGCGGACAACCAGGTGACGTTCCCTGCACTGAAATAGGGTGACACGTGAGACGAGACAAATATTAATAATTAATAATAATTTTTATTTATATAGCGCCAACAGATTTCGCAGCACTTTACAATTCTCAGACGATAACAAAGACAGACAAAACACAATGGCGGGTAGTCAGGCAAAAACGGATCAGAACCAGGAGAATCAAAATATAGATCAGAATCACAGAGCCAAAGAATAGTCAAAAGCAAACCTGGGTCAGGTATAACAGGAGTTCACAGGAAAACACAGGAGCAGAAAGCCAGAGACAGGTACAACAAGTGTAAACCTATAGCAGGCATCAGGCTTAGGAAATGACTGAGCTTTATCTGAAACCAGGTCCCTGTCTCAGAGATGATTGGAGCAGAGAAACAAGATTGCACAGGCGGACCAGGCTGTCAGTCATTATCCAAGGCAAGGTGTTAATTGTATACCTGCTGGAAGAAATCTTCCCAGACAATGAGTAGAGAGTTAACCTAGATCAATATAAATGCCAAAGCAGAATCACACAGTGTTCACACTAATAAAATGATACAAGAAAACAACTATTGTGCACATACATTTTGCTGCCATGATTGTAACCGGCGACCAGAGCTCGCGAGTGTGGTTTTACCAGGTACAATCCTGACACAGATTTTTACTTTACACCATGTTTGCTAAATCTCCCCCTTTGTGTTCAAAATGCATTGGTTGTTTTGGGACTTGCTATAGATTTTAACTTTGCATGCTAAATAAAAAATCTTCTATTTTGATTGGTTATGTCACGAGCTGGATGTTTCTACAAATTCTCTGGAAATAGTATTGTTTTTTTATGCAATATTTGTCTTATTTTTTATACTGCACAGCTTGGTGGACATATTATGAAGAGAATGATGACCTCCACATCCATGCTGTAAAAATCTGAATGCAAAGTATTTGACAATGTTTCTTTTTTGCAAATCTATTTCCCTTTAGAGGATCAATTGTTGCCTGTTCTTGGCTGCCTGTAGGCAATAGTATGCTTTGCAAAAAAGGAAATAGGAGTCTGTGTGTTATGTGATAAACATTTGTTTAAAATTTGATTACAATTCCATTTCTGTGGACTGGGGCTCGGTTCACACGTTGTAAGAGTGCGGCTGTATGTGCGGCTGTAATTGTGCGGCGGTATTTTTGATGGTTCGTGTGTATGCTGGGAAGTATAGGATATGCGGCTGCACAGTGCACACTATCTCTGAATCTACAGCCCTATCGTAAACGGACCCGTAAAAAATGAACAAGACCATTGTTTGCGGCTGGACATGCGGCCGTGGATTGACAGGCGGTCCGTACGGAGTACTTCAAAAATAGCCAGCAATGATGCCGAATGCCGATGCCTCTAATAGTTAATATATTAAATTAATAAAACACATTTTCTTTGTAATCAAGACACTTTCGTTGATCAATAATTTATTTCTAACGAATCCATCATTTTGCAATTAAATATACTGTTAAAAAAAATAGATATATAAATAAATGTATATTTATCTATATATTTATTTTTTGACAGTATATTGAATTGCACAATGATGGATTCGTTAGAATTAAATTATTGACCAACGAAACTGAATTTATTTCCAAGAAAATGTGTTTTATTCATTAAATATTAATTAGTACAGGAAGCTCTATAAGCCGGTAATTCATATTGCCGGCAATAGAGCATTCTGTACTAATCATCACTTTACTTTAGTGAAAACATCAAATGTTTCTTCTAATTATGTTATGACAATAACATTATTAGAAGAAACATTTAGAATTATATGTGCGCTCAGCTGATTGGCTGTTCGGCTGAGCGCACATATAATAAGCCGGTCCGCAGTACAGTGACTTCATTGTGCTGCGGACCAGCGAAGAGGACACATCGGGGTGAGTATAGAGCTCTCCCCACCCCCTCCCCGGCACTGCACCCCTCCCAGCAAGGAAGGGGGGGTCAGTTAACCCCTTCCTTGCTGGGATGGGTGCAGTCTGACATCAGTCTGGCCCCCCGGGGGTTAAGGGGGATGCAATACATCCTCCCTTAACCCCTTGGGGGTCAGACTGTAAGCAGCGATCTGTAAAGATGCTGCATACTGTAAGGAGCACAACACCGCTCACAATGATGGGTGTGTGCTCCTGTTTGTGTTTTTTTTGTGTGTTTCTCCCTTTTTGTTTTTCAGATATCGGTATCCTGGGGATTACGTCGGATTCCATGGACTACGTCGATGACCAGCGGTTGTTCTTTGAATTTTTTAAATAAAATGGTCAATGAGGGGTGTGGGGGTGTTTTTATTTGAATAAAAAAAATTTTAAACTTGTGTCTTGTCTTTATTTCTTTACTTTTTAGACTTAGTAGTGGAAGCCATCTAATAGACGGAATCCATTACTAAGTTGGGGCCTAGTGTTAGCCGGTATAAAATGGCTAACACTAACCCCCTATTATTACCCCAGTACCCAATGCCACCAGGGGTACTGGGAAGAGCCGGGTGCCAGTGGTCCCGGAGCGTCAAAATTGGCGCTCCTGGACCGGGCGGCAGCAGGCTGGTAAGATTTAGGCTGGGGAGGGCCTAAACCAATGGCTCTTCCCACCCTGGTGTTACCAGGCTGCTGTCGTTTGGTTTTTAACCCGGCTGGTTATAAAAATAGGGGGGACCCTATGCGTTTTTTTTTTTTTAAATAAATAAATAATAAAAAAAAAACGCATAGGGTCCCCCCTATTTTTATAACCAGCCGGGTTAAAAACCAAACGACAGCAGCCTGGTAACACCAGGGTGGGAAGAGCCATTGGTTTAGGCCCTCCCCAGCCTAAATCTTACCAGCCTGCTGCCGCCCGGTCCAGGAGCGCCAATTTTGACGCTCCGGGACCACTGGCACCCGGCTCTTCCCAGTACCCCTGGTGGCATTGGGTACTGGGGTAATAATAGGGGGTTAGTGTTAGCCATTTTATACCGGCTAACACTAGGCCCCAACTTAGTAATGGATTCCGTCTATTAGACGGCTTCCACTACTAAGTCTAAAAAGTAAAGAAATAAAGACAAGACACAAGTTTAAAAATTTTTTTATTCAAATAAAAACACCCCCACACCCCTCATTGACCATTTTATTTAAAAAATTCAAAGAACAACCGCTGGTCATCGACGTAGTCCATGGAATCCGACGTAATCCCCAGGATACCGATATCTGAAAAACAAAAAGGGAGAAACACACAAAAAAAACACAAACAGGAGCACAACACCCATCATTGTGAGCGGTGTTGTGCTCCTTACAGTATGCAGCATCTTTACAGATCGCTGCTTACAGTCTGACCCCCAAGGGGTTAAGGGAGGATGTATTGCATCCCCCTTAACCCCCGGGGGGCCAGACTGATGTCAGACTGCACCCATCCCAGCAAGGAAGGGGTTAACTGACCCCCCTTCCTTGCTGGGAGGGGTGCAGTGCTGGGGAGGGATTGGGGAGAGCTCTATACTCACCCCGATGTGTCCTCTTCACTGGTCCGCAGCACAATGAAGTGACTGTACTGCGGACCGGCTTATTATATGTGCGCTCAGCCGAACAGCCAATCAGCTGAGCGCACATATAATTCTAAATGTTTCTTCTAATAATGTTATTGTCACAACATAATTAGAAGAAACATTTGATGTTTTGAGTAAAGTAAAGTGATGATTAGTACAGAATGCTCTATTGCCGGGAATATGAATTACCGGCTTATAGAGCTTCCTGTACTAATTAATATTTAATTAAGAAAACACATTTTCGTTTAAATAAATACAGTTTCTTTGTTCAATAATTTAATTCTAACGAATCCATCATTGTGCAATTCAATATACTGTCAAAAAATAAATATATATATAAATATACATTTATTTATATATATATTTATTTTAACAGTATATTTAATTGCAAAATGATGGAATCGTTTACATTTAATTATTGAACAATAAAAGGGACTTTATTAGACAGAAAATGTGTTTTATTAATTCAATATATTAACCATGAGAGACATCGGCTATAGTGCAGAGGATCGCAAACCCCGGTAATAGCAATTCATGTAAACTGTGTTCCCTGCTTTCCCAGATGCATCCAGAGGTGTTTGCATCACTTTCTTAACATTTTATTTGTTATTTTTAGTTGAACCAGATTTCCAAGTAAATGACCGTATGTTTTGAGCCGCATGTCTATTTTTTCCCACGGCAGTAGTTTCACCCGCACATTTACAGCCGCATAAAAAATACAGCCGCACAGTTACAGCGTGTGAACCCAGCCTATAAATGTAAGGCTGCACATAGTAAGTATATAGATTTTCTATTATATGAATAACTAGTCACTCTGCATGGAATACTGTGCACAGTTTTGGAGTATGAGAGTAAACTAGAGCAAGTTTGAGTGTTTGGGCGTCCACTTGGCAAATGAGGTTCAATGTGGATAAATGTAAAGTTATGCACCTGGGTACTAATAACCCACATGCATCATATTATGTCCTGGGGGGAGTTACACTGGGAGAGTCACTGATGGAGAAGGATCTGGGTATACTTGTAGATAATAGACTACAGAACAGTACACAATGTCAGTCAGCTGCTTCTAAGGCCAGCAGGATATTGTCATGCATTAAAACAGGCATGGACTCACGGGACAGGGATATAATATTACCGCTTTATAAAGCTTTGGTGCGTCCTCATCTGGAGTATGCCGTCCAGTTTTGGAATCCGATTCATAAAAAAGATGTTCTAGAGCTGGAGAGGGTACAAAGACGGGCAACTAAACTAATAAGGGGAATGGAGCATCGTAGTTATGAGGAGAGATTAAAAGAATTACATTTGTTTAGTCTGGAGAAGAGACGTTTAAGGGGAGATATGATTAATTTATTTAAATATATAAATGGCCCCTACAAGACATATGGGGAAAAGATCTTCCAGGTAAAACCCCCTCAAAGGACAAGGGGGCACTGCCTCCGCCTGGAGAAAAAAAGGTTCAACCTCCGGAGGCGACAAGCTTTCTTTACCATGAGAACTGTGAATCTGTGGAACAGTCTACCACAGGATCTGGTCACAGCAAAAACAGTAGAGGGCTTCAAAACAGGGCTAGACAAGTTCTTAGACCAAAATAATATAAATGCATATGTATAGAACCTATCACCCCTCCCCCTTCCCTGTATCCATCCCCTCCTTGGTTGGACCTGATGGACATGTGTCTTTTTTCAACCGTATTAACTATGTAACTATGTAACTATGTAAGTTCAAACTAAAGTGATTAAATTTAATATTTCGCCTAGATTTTTCCCTCTTTACTGATCAGAGCCAGATACTGAAACATTTTTTAAAAATCTGTTTCTATTTACTGATTTATTTATTTATTTATGTTTATACATTATTATGTGCTGCCTGGGGGTTTGCACAGTATTAAAATTCTTTACAGCAGTCTCACAGAAATAGGAAACAACAGACTGGAGCTGACCCATTGACTTTTATGTTTCCTAGGCCTGATCCCATCTTATCTACTGGTGTTGCTTTTTATTGTTATTCTGTCTGTGATAATAAGGAGGAGACTATTAGAAATGTTATTATTAGGCCTGGTGGCCAGATTTCAGTGTTATTTTAAAATATAGATGGTAAAATAGAAAATTAGAAAAAAAAAGATACCAAAAATATGATTAGCATAAAAATTTGATTTTAACAGTAAGTAATTTTCTGATGACACAATCCCTTTATAGGAATGGTAGGATTACAGTCCCATAAATTGTTCAAATAAATGAATGAATGATATGGCCATGGGCAACTACTTCATATGGCGTGTAGTGATTTTATTTAACAGCGCTAACCGTAGGGGCTGTGTGATAAAAATAAGGGCCTATTGGCTATTTCTACTATATATTCCTTGTTTTTTTTAATATGACACTACAATAAAGAAGAAGTTTTATGTATTTTGATTGGTCAACATATGGCATTGTTTTTTACACACAACATTATTTGATGCTTTTAGGTACTACTAAAATGTAGTGCACATTGAACTAACCAAAGTAAGGGTGTCCATTATTCTGGATGAACAGTAAATGGAGTTTTGTTCTGTACATAAAACAGGACACCAAGCAGCACAAAAACGCCTGGGTCTAATACTCCACCCAAGTGTCAATTTTCACGGTTTGATTTCTAAATATTTTTACTTAGTCATTTAGTAGTAACCAGAAAAACTGGCTTGTTTCTTCACACCCGACCATCTCCCCATATAGAAAACAATAAGCAGAGGTAAAGAAAGGTTAAATATCAACCAGAAACAAAATCTTCCCCTAGACTGCAGTGACTGAAGGCATAGCCTTGAACTGTAACAGGTTCATTTTGTTACAAACAAATCAGAGTTTGTGCACTTTGCAGCAACATGGTTTAGAATAAAATTCTATATTAATCATGAATAATATCCTTTCTGTTTGATTAAACTCCAGCGCATACTGGAACTAACGGCAGCGACGGACACTGATTAAACTGTAAACCCTCCTGACATATAAACAGGCTGGCACGTGAATTCTGTTTAGGTTGAATGATTGTTACCAGCCAAAATAATCACACCACCTGCACGCTCAACCATGACGGGTGGAAAATTGAAAAGCTGCTCTGCAGTAGAAGATATATACAAAGTGCACTTCTGCTAAAATGGGTTGCCTATCTTAACTAAACTTTTTTAATATATTTATTCATCACAGTGATACATTAGGCTTTAGTATATGTGGATGAATGGACTTCACTTTATACAAAGGTATTTTATACTTCTCTAAATGAGGTTTTAAACCTCATGGTTACGATCACAATAATAGATAGAGGTCATGCTAGGCTTGGCAAGACATAATGCCCCATGGCTTGGACATTCATACCGCAGACTGTTACAACAAAGAGCTGCTCTGATCAAGGTGGACTCCTGCACACATGGTTCCATTGAAAAAGCTCCATGTATTACCACCTGCAGGATAAATAAGCAGCCAAATAAAGCTTTCCTGGTGATGACAGCTAATAGGAAAAGACTTACAGTAGGAGGACATCTATTAAGCCATAAAAGTTGTATTTTTTGGCATATAGGGGCACTTTGCGAATAAATAATATATAAAATGATAAATAATAATAATAATAGTAATAATAACAAATAAAATAATAATTCAATAAAAAATACCAATTATATATATATATATATATATATATATATATATTTTATACAGTTTTCAATCTGGCCCTTCTACACTCATTGTGCCAAAGGGGCAGGAAGGGGGTGGAGAGGGGGCGGAACGGGTCCACTCAATTTATAATTTTTTAGCTCCGAGCTGGCACAGGTTTCCTTATGTACGCACACTGGTGCGCATAGGATTTATGTAGGGGCATTGCGCTTCTACATAAATCCTGGGAGTATCGGGGCTGTGGGGACATTTTTATGCCCAGCGCAAAAGACACCAGACTTAATAAATGTCCCCCTTAGAGTATAGATGTCCAGCTAGGACAACTGTCTGCCTTGAACTGAAGACCGGAGTACTCTACAAATGGGTTTCTCTACTAAGACTGTAAGAAGTGACTCAAACTTGATTTCTTCCTGTACTCACGACAGAGGAGGGAGAGAGCAACTTTGTAGCATTATCTCACACCCCTTCTCAAGGTGTTGTATTATTTTTTCTAAAAAAAAGTTTAGTAAAAGAAACTTTAATAATGGCCAAAGTGCCCAGAGCTTTTTATTATGTTTATTTATTCTGTTAGGTGTAGACTGGGGTGACCGGTGATGTCACATTTGACAATTATTAACTTTATTAAGAAATCAATGTTTGCATATGAATGGGTTGCTCATCACCTGGAAAACTGATAAAGATGAATGTTTATATTGTGAACAATCTTTTTTCTTTTTCCAGTATTAGCATACGAGAGCTGAAGACGATACTCTTTCAGATTAACTTCAAAGTCGGAAGTGTAAAATCATTGAAAGACAAGCTGGTGGTAAATATTCTTTCTGGTGTTTGTTATCCACAAAGCAAAATGCTTACAATTTTACGTACACCATTTCTTTATAAAGTTGGCCAACTGATAAGAATTCTTAGTGTTGTCTGCCATCGACCTGCAACAAGGGTTTACTTTTCCATCAGTGTCACCGCAGCTGTTGGATCATATTAGGCATAAGGGTAGGGCCAATCCACCCATATTTATATATAGTATGACCAGCACTACACCTAGTCTAGCTGTGTCCTCTGCCCTCTTTTTATCTTTTATGCCGACATTAATCCTGCTTGTGCTGAATGAGTTCTAATTGCTGTTTTATTATGATGTAGGACATTGGGATCCAAAAAGAAGACCTCAGTTTTGAACATTTACATATGTTCTACAAAAAAATGATGTTTGAGCATCAGAGAACTGTAAGTGCATAAAACCCTAAAAGTCCAACCTTGTCTTAATCAATTTAGCTGCTCTTACAGGGGTTGCCCCATTTGGACTATTTTGTCAAAACATTACTATCATCTCAAAAACATTCGACGTGTCATGCAGACATAAACAGGAAAGTGCTTTTTATGTCATGCAGGCATGTCAAAAGTTTTGATCAGTCTGGGTCTCAATGCTAAGACCCCCACCAATCTCCAGATACAGCTGACAGCAGTAAAGGCACAGGCTTCACCTAACATCTCCATCTGTCTCATTGCAGAAGTTGGGTTCCATTGACTTACAATGGAGCATGTCTCCTGCAATGTGAATGAGTTAACGTCAAGCAGAAGCTTATAGCATGTTGCTCTCGCACAATTTAAACTTTAAATATATCTGCGTGACAATCCAAAAGATTTTTAAGTCACAGTAATGCTTTAAATATGCTGTAATGTAATTAGTCACGATCTAATAAGCATATACTGTATGTGGTGGCTTCTTTAATCGCCACGTGCTATTTAAATGGGAAACCAAGGATTTCCAGAAGTTGATTTGAAGATGTAGCGTGTACATTTTTTGTTTATACAAATTATTATTACAAAATATTTTTCTTTTCAGATTCTAGATGAATTTAGGAAGGATTCTTCAGTATTTATTTTGGGGTAAGAATTTATCATTTGAGAATATTTGGCTTATAAATGGAAACGCACAGAACTTTTACTGCAATATGTAAGTGGTATCCAACCTGCCTCTCTAAAGCGGTAACTCAACTTTTAGCATGCCCTAACAGCCTGCTGGGAGTCCTTATTTTTCCAAAGACTGGAGGGCCACAGGTTAGAGACCTCTGCATTGTATTATCTAACTGGCAGTGAGAAATGACTCCAGTAGATCCACTATCATGCTTGACTGCACAAGGTAATGTGCATAAACTTTGTGCAGCTCAGTTCTGGCACATATTGCCATTTTACTGTGCGAATTCTGGGCTTTATGGCAGTGTTATAGCAAAGACTGGCAGCATCCAAGGCAGCGCCAAGTACTGCACCCCACCCCTCTTTAAAGGGGTTATCCAGCGCTACAAAAACATGGGCACTTTTTCCCCCTCTCTTGTCTCCAGGTCAGGTGTGGTTTGCAATTAAGCTCCATTTACTTCAATGGAACTAAGTATAAAACCCCACCCAATCCGGAAACAAGCATGGTGCAAAAGTGTCCATTTTTTGTAGCACTGGATAACCCCTTTAATTTAAGGCTATTTCAATCTGTGTAATATCTCTAGCCTGGTTATATTTTTCAGAAATGTTGATCGAGCTGAAGCGTCCGCTGTTCATTTGCATGACTTTCAAAGGTTTTTACAACATGAACAACAGGTGAGTAAGTTCCAGGAATATAGATAACGTCCCCTAATGAAAGCTCCATTATATTCCCTTTTGTGGTTCCTAGAATTGGGTGCCAGGGTTTTCATTTGTATTTTATCCACCGATAGAAGATAAAGCAAAATTAAACGCACCCAGAACGCCTTTCTAAAGGTTACCATATACTTTATACACTTATGTTGGACGAACTCTCTGCTTGTGGTGGGTTTGGCCGTCAGTATAAAGTGTATAGGGTTTTCCCGAGACTCTCTAAAGTGAAAAAAGGAACGTTTGGCATGGGGAGAATAGGAGAGATTACTGTCGCTAAATGATTGTTCGCCTAACAGTCATTGAAGGTTTATAACCACCTTAAAGGGGTACTCTGAAGATGAAACATTAATTTTCAATCTATTTAATAAAGTTATATTACTTTGTAATATAAGGGGAAAAACTTAGCATTCCTTTCATTGTATTTAGACAGCACAGGAATGAATGGTCTAAACCAGATTCCTGCCCTCTAATCTAAGATGGAGGCTAGGAGGCTCCACCCTTTTACCATATAAGGAGTGGTGTTTGAATGTGACTTCTTCACCTGCACTTACCTAGATATCAACTAGATAAACAGTTCACAGTATACTAACATGAGCAGAGGTAGGCAAAATATATGGAAAATCACATTACAGGATAAGTCTATGTTCACACAATTTATATTTTCGTAAAATCACGACCATTGTACAATGGCTGTGATTATTACAAGAATATACGGTGCATTGCTGTTTATGGGATCACAGCCGGAGCGTATACACACAGTATACGCTCTGGCCGGGATCCCTAGCGGCGCTGCAAACAACTGACATGTCAGTTTTCTGCGGCTGCTATTCAGTGAATAGTGGCTGTAGAAAACCATGTCAGTGCACACTGTGGAGTGAGCGACTCTGGCCACTCGCTCCATAGTGTGCTGTGGGGAGTTCTGATGCGGGCGAGCATCTGAACTCTGCGGCCAAAAAGATCATCCAGCTGGTACTGCGGCCGAGATGATCTTTTCAGACCGGCCGTTCTGTAACCAGGCTGGGTCGTGGAACGGCCGGTCTCTTAAAATAGTGTGCACATAGCCTAAAGGCGATGACACATTGTGACAGCACTGCAACCATGCAACAACCAATACATCTTGGATCAGATGCTAAAGCTCTGTTGCTTAGTAATGACAGGAGAATAAAAATAATGGGGCGGATTGACTAACAATCTGTCAATTTTAAGCTGCTATGCTGTTGGCTGTGTCTGTTTTTTCGTGTCAATTTTATTAATGTGGAGCCTTAGTAAAAGACACAACTAAAACCCGACCATCCCACCACACTAGAAGTGTATTGGTAACAATAATCGCCCCATGTAATAGGGCCCTTACTCTACCACAAATTGCTGTAAAAGTTTATGTTGATCAAAGGCCGTCAAAATATAGTCCCCTGCAGGTTGCTGTGTAGTAGGCAATGTAAACACAGGGTGTTCTCGTGCATAATTTGTCATACATGCCAACATGTATGCATGCCCCTTCCTTTTCAATGTATTACTTACATGGATCTCAGTTATGTGTAAATAATTTGCTAACCCCTGTCTGCAACCCAAAGCACATAAATGGGCGTACGAGTATCAGAACTGGACCACCATGAAATGTAAGAAGGAGGCCTAGTCTGTTAAATCACATTTATATCATGTGGGTTGGTGTGTGCATTACTTACAGTACCTGAAGAAAACAAGTCTGATCCATAGAGGCCCAGCCTTAGAACTTACAGGACTTAAAAGGATCTGCTGCTATGTTCTTCATACCACATATTACAGGACAACTTAGGAAGTCTAGATGGCTCACAGCTGTTTTGGTAGTACAAGTGGGACCTGCACAATAATAGGAAGCTGATTTAAATTTTATGGCTGATTGGTGTATGTTGCTAGGTATCACAAAAATATATAGGGGATAGATAGATAGATAGATAGATAGATAGATAGATAGATAGATAGATAGATAGATAGATAGATAGTGTCATTATATCAGAGCACTTAGCATGCCTATGTTTTAGCAATGACTGCCTGCACACAAACACTCATCATCCAACATTGCTTTCCTCTCCGTAATTACCGTAATCTTGTACTTTATGTCATATCTCAAACCTTTGAATAAAATAACTTACATAATAATGTTTGCTGATATACAGGCTGCCCCACTGATACAAGCAACCAATCTGCATCAGAATGAATCGCTATAATGCAGGGCATGACTTTTTTTTTCAGAACGGTGACATGTCTTAACACCCTCTCATATTGGTCTTTTTGAGTAAAACCTCTGCCGACCCAGCACGGGGCTTATTATATACACACAATAGAAATGTCTTGCTCATTTAATTATTTAAAGGAGCAAAAAAAAAAATAATATAAAAAAGAAAGTAAATGGCAGAGCAGTATGGCCTATTGTGTACATTGTAAAGCGGGCTGATCAGTAGAGCAGGGTTTTAAATATTCTGCCATCCGTTCACAGTACAGCAGGGGTGCACCATTCAATGTCTGCAGATATTTAACATTTTCTCTACAAATAAAGAAGAAGCTGCTGCTGGGAAAATGATTTGTTCTCTGTACCTACAATGCCACCCAAAGACAATCATTATTATCCAGATAGACTAAGATTAGCTTTTGATGTTTTTTTGCATATGAAAATTGCCTGTCCTCCCAGTAGGATAAGGTGCTGAAAGCAAACAGCATTCTTCTTTGTTTCCATATTTGCATGGAGTAATTATATCCAACTTAGGCCTTTTCATTACCTTCTCTGGCTGGCTGATGCCACAGATAGTAAGTGCCAGGGTTAGCGGCTGTTTACTGTGACAGCACAACACAAGGGTCAGGTCTCTTGCTCTCAGCTATTCGGAATAACCTTACTAATTGTCCACTTCATTTAACCCTGTCCAACAAACATAAGATTTTGCCTGTGGTTACTTGTGGCACTATATTCCTGGCCCAAATGCATAATACAATATTTGCCTTATTCAATTTACTTTAAAGGGGCTGTCCATCCTTTTAACCCATTTTATGTTATATGTAAGGGTCCTTGTGAATGCTGCATCACCCTTTGTAGTTTACACAGACACAGTTTTTTCTATTTGGTTGTGGCTGTGTCTCATATTTAAACTCATTTCACAGCAAATATGTATAGAGAGAGAAACAATGCAAAACATAGTCATGGGGGGATTTATCAAGCTTTAAATTGTGAATTTTTGGCGTAAACTGGGCTGATTCACCTGTTTTGCGAATAGAATTTTTTCATTAGCCCAGTTTACGCCTGTTGCGCCAGGGGGGCGGGGAGGGGATGGGAGGGGATGAAACGGGGGGGGGGAGCGGACTCTGAGCTCTGAGCTGGCATCGGTTTCCCTCCATGCACACACTGGTGCACACAGGATTTATGTAGAGTCTGTGCGCCTCTACATAAATCTGCGAACTGTCAGAGATGCGGGGACATTTTCAAGTCCGGCATTAAAAACGCCAGACTTATTAAATGTCCCCCATAGTCTTTTGCACTATATTTATAATTAATGTCTATGGCTACATCAAGCAATACGTTTTAGGCTATGTTCACACAACGTATATTTACATAAAATCACAGCCGTTGTACAGCGGCCGTGATTGTTACGAAAATATACATTACCTCTCTGTCTATGCGATCCTGGCCGGAGCGTATACACAGGCGATACGCTCCGGCAGGGATCCCTAGCAGCGCCACAAACAACTGACATGTCTGTTTTCTGCGGCCGCTATTCAGTGAATAGCGGTCGCAGAAAACCCTGTCAGTGCACACTGTGGAGCGGGCGGATCCGACCGCTCGCTCCATAGTGTGCAGTAGAGTGTTCTAATGCGGGCAGTACTGGCCGGGATGATCTATTCAGAGACCCGGCTAGGTCACGGAACGGCCGGTCTCTTACGCTGTGGGAACGTAGCCTTAATCTGTATATACACTGAATGTATAACAAAAATGTAACGTGAACAAGCCCTAAGCTGTACCAAACATAGTCACCACCAAGAATAGAGGGAAACTGTATTTGGGAAACAAAGAGCTAAATCCCTACCGATCTTCTAATGATATCAGTACTGATCCCTACCGATCTTCTTAGGATATCAGTACTGACGTCCCAGAAACCCCCTTTTATATACCTCTTTACTAACTTATATATAATTATGTATATATTATATATAATCCAAGTGTGATAAAGTCACATTTCATATTCTTTATTATTATTATTCCCAAAAGGAATTATCTGCCCAGGATCTTAATAAAGTACGTGAACGCATGACCAAATTTATTGATGACACTATGAGGGAAACAGCGGAGCCCTTTTTGTATGTGGACGAGGTAAGGAAGCTCTACAGGAAAGTTACAAATTGTGAATGCAGCTCCTCTAGATGACCTTACATATCAATAGATTTTTTAAAAATAACATTTTGCACATATAATGCTAATTCATAAGAAATATTCCTGCACTGTCATTTGTTCATCCCAGCTCAGCTGCATCCATTGATTTTTTGAGCCATTGCACTTGGTCATGGCATCCCCTCTCAGACCAAAAATAAATTCTATGCATTCCTGTGTAGACAGGACCTCATGCTTTCCTGTGTGACCGACAATATCTACTGAAGAGATTATTTTGGCCCTAAGTGACCAGGAGTACAGTGATATAGTAGGTGGTTCTATACAATGTTTAGCTGCAGTTGTATAACTCCTTTGTCTGACACTGCTTACCACCTAAATGGAAACTTAATTCAGTTAGTCCAAACCCCCTTAAGGATGGATTTGAATGTAAGAGAAAGAATATGGGGTTGCTCGCTGATGCGTATACTTACCAGCGATGATCAGTGTCCTGCGGCGTGCCTTTGTTCCGGTGCCGTGGCGCCGATCAAATCCTGTGTGCATTCACATCAACCCTCTTCTGTCCATTGAAGGCCGGAAGTCACGCTCTCCAATACATACTTTACGGGAGAGCGGCCTTCAATCGACATGGAGACAGAAGAGGGGTAAGAAGAGTGGTGATGTGAAAGCGTGCGGGATTTGAATCACGCTGCGGGACACCGATCATCGCTGCTTTTGGGAATGCTGCTTTAAGTGTGTGAGTGGCTGAAGTTCAGAGGCAATTACATGGCTTGCCAGATGAAGGGATGAGTTATGTGACTTGGTTTATTAGCTTGACCACCTACATATTATGCAGATTTTTCTATGCCAGGTCTTCTAGTTCTGCAAAATTCTTAGCCATGTTTTTCAGAATATATCCTATCCTTATGGGCTTGTATCTCTTTCAGTTTCTGACCTACTTATTTTCTAAAGAAAACAGCATCTGGGATGAAAAATATGATGAGATTACCATACAGAACATGAATAATCCGCTGTCACATTACTGGATTTCTTCCTCACATAACACGTGGGTATTGATAAAAAATTTAATCCTGTAGGTGCCAGGGATGATCTGTATTTCATTGTCTTTGGAACACCTCTGGCACCAGAAACGCAATAAAAAAGCAAAGCAGACTTTTAATACCGCTGCCATTTGATTGAAAGATCAGACTGCACAGCCTAACAAAACAAGCAAATAACGTGATGATATTAAGCACACCTCCACCATTAACACAACATTTTAGTTTATACTGTATAAATAACTATTCTGCACAAAACATTATCAACTTTACAGGGGCTTAACTAGAAATGGCTGGGCCAAATAACAAACTCTGCCACCAGTTGCTGCAAATGATGACTGCTCAGGGGACCCCAGTGTACATCAGGAGTGGGTCACCAACCCCCCCTGATGCGGCGGGCACCATAGCAGCCGCTATGGCTGCTATGTTGGTAGTTACACCCATGCAACTTTACATTACTTTACAATTTACATTACATCACTTTCTGTAAAAGTAAAATGTTACAACCTGAATTATACTCCAGCTGCACTCACTATTCTGCTGGTGAAGTGTACAAATATAAGATTCCGCCAGCATTCGGGTCCGGTTGAACCCAAACATTCAGCAAGTTTGCTAATAACTAATCCTGAGTTACAGACTAGGTTCACAGACTGTAAAATAAAGATAAAATATGGCAGCATCTTCAATATAATAATGCGCTCCATTGAAGTCAATGGGAAATTGGCTAGCAGCACACACACCCTATAGAATAATGACCCTATTTGATTACGGCCATCAAAATATTAAACATGCTAATTATTTACCACTTGCTTTTGCAAAATACGGCTGTTATTTTTTCGTTTGTTCATTTATTATTTTATTTTCACTTAGAATTACAGTTGTATTTAGATTTTATTTTACTGTGTGTGAACATAGCCATAGCCTGTATACTTCAGGGCTGCATTCACAATTCTACAGGCCTAGGAATATACATCATGAGGAGTGTCCTATGCACATGCAAGTATGCTCTATTGTCTCATAGGAGCTCAGCCAACCCGCTGGTAACCTGCTTGAAGACTGATTGCAAAGCAAGTCAGCAGAATTGTGAATTTTGTAATTTACTATACTCTTTAAAGCTATTTTTCATCAAACTCAAAATCATAAATCAAATGTCAGGTTTAGAAGGTAGCGGTTCAATGCACTTAGAATCTGATATGTGGCATTTGTTGGCCAAAGGACAAGTAGGTGCACTACCTTATCCAGGACTTCGGCAGGTCTAATTGCCATACATGATTTCTGAGTGTTTACTACTCCTTTGGGCAACCTAAAAAAAAGACAAGTATTAAGATATTTTGTGACAGAACAAGGGGTTCATAAATGTCCATAATGCAGTTTTAAAGCCTTATCATCATAGGCGTCCTACGGGGGATTTTTCATCAATGTACAAAGTAATGGCTCTAGTTTTCCTTTAAACAGTGGTTTTCATAAAAAAAATTAATAAATAAATGGATGAATTTTCACAGTGATCAGGGGACTAGCTCAGTTTGAGATAAGACTCTAAAATATCACATAGCTTACTCCTTGTGCCTTGTACTTGATGTCCAATTCATTCTGGCTTTCCAATTTATTTCACAGAAGCTGTTTAGCAGCCCATAGGGATGAAGCTATTGTGCATCATTTATAGCTGTACGGTGGAGATGACCTTACTATAAGCCCATAGAGGAGAGCACAGAAAATATGGATAATCAAGTGATAGTGATATCAAGTGTTATAGAAGAAGAAAAATAAAGGCTTGCATAGATTTATTGACCTGTCCTGATGGGTAGGGGGTGTATGACTAACTAAAGGCCCTATTACACTAAGGGATTATAGGCCTTATTCAGCCGATATCGGCCGTTATGGCCAATAATTGTTTTGTGTAATAGAAGACAATGATCAGTCGATATGCACATCGGCTAATCGTTGTCTTTCAACATGTTGAAACGTCATTGATCTAGATAGCAGCGACATGCTGCTGTCACTCTGTACAACAGGAACGGCGTCAGCAGCCCACTGCTATCTTCTATGGGCTTTTTCGGACGATCTAGCGATCACCCGGGCAGCCCCCCCCAGCAGCTCGCTTCTCTTACCCGCTTGCTGCCGTGTAATAGTGCCGGCAGCGAGCGGGAAGCGAGGAGCAAATGAGTGCTGACACCTGAGAGGTCGGTGCTCATTTGCTTCTTTGAATCGCCCCGTGTAATAGGGGCTTAAGCCTTTACAATGACAGTGCATAGTCAGGATGGTACTTATAGTAACAGAAAAAATCACCAGAATCCCCTCCATACCTTCAAGGCATGTGGAAAGGTTCAAGAATTCAAAAACATGCACACGAGCATCTTAAATAGTCTTACTCACTCTACTCCCTAGTGACAGAAGTGGTAGGAAACTGCCACGTTCCTCTACTACAGGGTCCGCAGGCAGCACCAACAGAGCGGGTCATCCAAAAACAAGAATCCACCCATATTGCCGGTGCTAGTACCAACCTATATAACAATACATTTGTACTTTTAAATATTAAAGTAGCCCCTGTTAAATTGGGGGCTGCATGGGGCTGCAGGAAAATATTAAACAAAGTAAACTTACGCATCTCCATGCCTCCATACAGCCGCTCCGAGGTCCAGCTAATGGCCGCCAAATGTAATTTTCGTACCTTGCTCTTCCAGCTGCAGCGACATGGCCTGGATGAGCGATCGACCGCTTAGCGAGTCAGTTTCTCGCCCCAGTCACTGATTGGCTGAACAGGCAATCGATCACCAGGGTACATGACGTTACAGCTGGAAGAGCAGCAGGTGACCGGAAGTTGTCAACAGGACCCGGGAGTGGCACTATGAGGTTTCCCACACCCCCATGCCTTCCTCCCTTTTTTCAATTTCATTGGACTTTTCCTTTAAGCAGCATCTCTGCACATCCTGCAAGATAAACGCATACAATGGTCCACATTTATCATTCTGTCAATCTGTATAGCAACCAATATGTATAGCAACCAATCACTGTCGATGAAAGCTAAAATGTGTCCGATTTATGTCTCAGACATATAATAGTGATAAATCTGGGCCAATATGTTGCAGCAAAACCTCCAGTACCATGATGATGCATCTTCTCATACCATAAGGCATTATAGAAGTTGCAGCAGTATTCACTTGTACGAACATATTTTTATACCAGTCCTAAACATAATACACCCATCAAGATTATTCTTTGGTCTAAATAAGTCTATTCTGTGCTTATTCATTTGACAATATCTTTACATTTGACAATATCTTTATCTTTTTAGGAATGCAGCTCCAAATCTCCATACAAAATTATTAAATTATCATAAAAAAGCTGTTAGAGCTTATCAAGTTAAAAATTTATTTAGCAACCTTGCCTCCTTCTCTTTCCATCCCATTGTTGACAGCCTATGTTTTCTCTGTTTCATGGGCAGGTATTTGACAGGAGACCAGCTGCGCAGTGAGTCGTCCACAGAAGCTTATGTGCGGTGTCTGCGGATGGGGTGCCGATGTGTTGAGTGTAAGCATATAATGTATTTATCATTACTTTATTTGAGCGCACAAGATTGTTGTTCTTCAACGTCGGCTTTTCTTGCACACTGTCTGCCCTTCCTGTGGTCTCCCAAAGTTTACAGGAAATGCAAAATTTTTTTACTGGAAATTCAATGTTAGATTTCAGAAAGTTCTGCGCCTCTGGGGATTCTAGTGAAAACCCATTTGAAATTAGTTATTTCATTTTTTACTACCTTGCATTACGGTTAGAACACTGAATTGCTGACGTACCACCTGAAATATCTAGATGAAGGATTCTAATGTGCTCACGTTGTGCTCGGAAGTGTACTGGGATCACTGAAGTGTGATTGTTTCCTGTCTCTCACCTCACTCCAGTGGACTGCTGGGACGGCCCTGATGGAAAGCCAATTATTTATCACGGATGGACAAGAACAACGAAAATTAAATTTGACGACGTGGTGCAAGCTATTAAGGACCATGCATTTGTCACCTCTGAGTGAGTTCTTGCTGTAACTCTTTAGTAACTGGACTTGTGATGTGTGATTGCTACATAGGGAAAAAAGACAAAAAGAAATCAGGGATTTCTTTGATATATCTGTCTTTGGGAAAACTGGGAGACAACCAATATAGCAGGTATGACTCCCAATAAGCAGCAGATTTCACAAACCTTTAAATAAAATCTGCAAAGCCATGTGCATTTAAGTCATATTACTACATGACTAGAAGTGCTTTTAATGTGGCCACAATTTACTATTCTTTTACTAGTTCATACTATAGTTGCAACACCCAGACCTTTTACAGTTTGATACTCTTTTGTCATATACCGGGAATCTTGATATGCCAGTATGAACAGAGCCTAAATCTGGACGTTAAAGGGGAGGCAGAGATATTCTTGCCCAATGAGGTGGGGATTCCCTAACCTATTGTCTCTTTACTTTGCAAGGTGTAAAATATAATATTTTAAGAATAAATAGGTTACCATTCAGTATTTAGCCCACTTTAAAGCGAATGCCGGTGGCGCGGTCCTTTTTTTGAATTGCCGCCAGGTCTCTGCGCTCTGCCCCCAGTGCTTCAGGACGGGCAAGTGCTTGGGAAGACCAGCACAGACCGTGGAAACTGGGAGGCAATTCAAAAAAAGGACTGCACCACCTTTCATCCCTGCGCTAATGCCAATTGATTAAGGTAAAAAAGAAAATAGCAGTGATGTACCTGATGGTACATTCGCTTTAGTATTATGAACCAAGTGTTGCATCTGTAATACATACCTAGGGCAGAATTGTCATTAAAGGGGTTGTCCCAACAGAACAACCAATATCCATATTCCCCTTTTAGTGCATGTTTTATATGGATGCTATGGGGTAAGGGAGCTAATGCTTAAAGGGGTTATCCAGTGCTACAAAAACATGGCCACTTTCTTCCAAAGACAGCACTACTCTTGTTTGGGTGGGTTCTGTTACTTCATTCTATTGAAGTGAATGGAGCTTAATTGCAAACCACACCTGTACTGGAGACAAGAGTGGTGCTGTATCTGGAAGTAAGTAGCTTTGTAGTGCTAGCTAACCCCTTAACTCCTCCTTTATTAGTCAGATCTTAGAGATGCTGCAAAGAACTCTGGATGTCTTGCTGTGGCAATGTACCGTCAATTGTTTGGATCTTGTCAACACAGCAAGCTCGCAGCTTGCCTAGCAGGTGTTGGGTTTTATTAGGAAGACCTGTGATGACCACGTCATCAGCAAGGCCACTTGCTTGGAGCTGTCCATCTGAGACAACCCCTTTGAGGCACCTGAAAAAAATGTCAAAAACCCTTACTGGAGTTTTACTGTCATTCTCATGCAGCTTTTCCGTTAGAAATATTTTCATTGTATTTTGGGAATTGGTTTCCAGGTATCATTTGTGATTTACACAGTTATTAACCTTATTTTCTTAAGCCTGACTAAAGGTAACATTCTATTTTTTTGTAGATACCCAGTCATACTCTCTATTGAAGAGCATTGTACAGTGGAGCAGCAGAGATACATGGCCAAGGTGTTTAAAGAAGTGTTTGGTGAAATGCTATTGACTAAACCCATTGAAGCAAGTGCAGATCAGTTGCCATCTCCTACACAGCTAAAGGAGAAGATCATTATTAAGGTGATTATTGTATCAGTCTGTTGGTAATGGATGGGTCACCTTCTATACTGAGCCTCCTGAGTTATCTAACAACTATAATCTAACAACTAACAGCTACCCTTTCCCCGGTGTGCGGACTTCCCTCCTCCCGTCAGCAGAACTGTAGATCTAGTGTGAGAAGCAGAAGGCAATATTGCATTGCATTTCCAGGAATATCTGTCTCTATCAAAAAATCACAGCTACAAAACCATAAAGGTGGATGCTGACTTTTTTAATCACACTAACCACACCTTTCTATTAAAGGTCTCTGAGGAGCAGCAAAAAAGCCATTTTCCAGGACAGCGCAGATTCCCTAAAGATATCAAAAGCAGAATTAATTGCTTGCTTATAAATTCATTTAAGAAATTAATACAGGCCTTCAGATAAGTGACCTTAGAGTGCTAAGTAGGACAACCTTAACATACACATAATTATAATGAAAACAGAAAAAAGAAGACACCCCACAGACCAATTAAACCACTGAGATTGAGATAAAACCAAGAAATCTCTTGAAAACAAGTTAACGAGTTAAGACTGTATTAGATGGCCCAATGCACAGGTTAAGTGAGCAAAGATCTGCTAGATACACAAGCCTATACTTACCGCTTCTGTGAAGTCCTAGAGCCTGTCTTGCCACCGAGATATCCCCGTCCGAAGCCGTGCGCATGCTCACCAGAGATGAGTCCGACGCCAATAGAGAATAACGGCTCCAGTCATTCTCTATGGATGTCAGACTCATCTCTGGTGAGCACGCAAAAGGCTTCAGATGAGGATATCTCGGTGGCGGGATGGGTTCCGGAACCGGTATTTCTCGGAAGCGGTAAGTATATGGTTCTGCACCAGGGGTTGGCCAGGCTCTGTCTCGGCACGGTGGGTAAAAGGTCTCCTTTAAAGCCCTTGCTTTATTTAGCCGTTGGCTGCACATCACCTATTACATGTAGAAATGTGCAGCCGGCGGTCAATGATTTTATACATAATGAAAGACAACTATTAGCCAAGGAGCAAATGCTTGCTTGCTCATTGACTTATCGTTGGCTCTATTACATAGGGAGATATTTGCCTGATATGACAGATAATTGCTCAGTGTAATAGTGCCTTAAGTGTAAGGGTGCCTTTACACAGAGAGATCTATCTGACAGATTTTTGAAGCCAAAGCAAGGAATGGATTTGAAAAGAGGAGAAGTCTCAGTCTTTCCTTTCTGACCTGTTCTTTGTTTATAGTCTGTTCCTGGCCTTGGCTTCAAAAATCTGTCAGATAAATCTCTCGGTGTCAGTTCCAGGTGATCTATGTTTAATTCAGTAGAAATGTATGAAGTAATACAGACCATAAAGTGCATCTGTATTATGGCCATGAGAGACAGGTCAGAACTGGTCTGTTATATAGTCACAGAATACTATCACATCCAGTGTTTCCAGGTGATATTGTTTCTGATTGTAGACATTCCTATTCCTTTTCTTTTCAATGCCTTCTAATAAATGCAGAGTTTGCTGTCCAGACAGCTCCGGCTCCTAACATCTGTAGCCATCACCACACTTTATAGCAATACAACACCCCATACCTTAATACAGCCATTTTGATGCTACAACCAATACCATGCCTGCTGCTGCTGCCCCATTTACCCACCATTGCTAGGTGGGTAAATGACTCGCAGAACAAACTACAATATTATATATAATAAATTCAGACTTCAGAACAGACCCCAAAATGAATATAAATTTCAGTCCGAAGCCCCTAAATAAATTTAGAACCCAGATGAGAACTCTAAATAATGACTCCAGATTAGACCATAAATCCTCACTGTTCCACACGGACAGCCCCATGATTCTCTCTCTCATGCAGTCTGCTCCCTCTGCCATGTTTTTTTAGCGTCCCATATTACCGCTCTCACACAGACTTTCCACTACTTTCCATGACCCCCCTCTCTCACACACTGTTTCCTATAATCCTTAGAGGGTGCTTATCCACTATGAGGGTACAGGTGGAGAGATTACCCCTATGGAAGGGCATAGAGGGGGCCTAAGTACTATTTGATAGTCTTTAATAAGCTGGGGCCAGATAGTGGGGTCGGTAATATGCTGGGAGTGACCAGCCACACCACTGCAAACCACACCCATAAGAAGCCCTACCCTTCGCTGTCAAAGCCAAAGCGTCCCTGGAAAAAAATGTCAAATGTTGGTAACTATGCTGTTCATAAGCCCTCTTTCTCACACACACTGCTTCCATGTTCCCCTCATAAGACACGCAGACTGGCCTCCAGCCCCCTTTCCCATTTACATAGAATGTTTCCTATTCTCCTCTCTCCCACATATACTGCTCCTAGCATGTTCCATGCTTCCTCCATTCATACAGACTGGTCTCCATTCAGCTCACTTCACACACTGATTATGAATCCTTCTGAATCTTACATACTAGTCTTACCTCTCAGAAAGACTACACCCCATGCAGCCCTCTCACACAGACTGGTCTTCATACCACCCCTCTATAACAAAGACTGCTCTACATGCCCCAGCCTCTACGTCTCACAGTGCTTCCAAGAGGCTTTCTCGCACAGGCTGCTTCCCATGTTTTCCTCTTTCTGCTCTGCATACAGTCTGCTCCAGACTCCCCCCCCCCCCCCCATTCCTTCTCACAGACTGGTCTTTATGCCCCCCTTACACATACACACATGCCCCAAGCTCCTGACTTAAAAGAGAACTCTGGGCATAATGTAAAAGTCCAATGCTGGCAGGGGATGGTGGTAACATAATAAAGAAGCTATACTCACCTATCTTTGTAGGGCAGCGTCACCCCTCATGGCCCTCCGCCGGCCTCCTGTAGCTTCTGGCCCCCCTCTGTAACCCCTCTTCAGCCACTGATTGGCTGAGTAAGGAGTTCTTGCTGGGTCGTGACGACACAGGAAGCTGGTAGAAACAGGAGAACGGAGGCTGACAATGAGTGGTGGTGCTGCGATGTGGGGGAACGGGGACAGGTAAGTATAGCTTTTTATTATTATGTTACCACCATCCTCTGCCCTCTATTTTAGATTTTTCCCTAGAGTTCTCCTTTAAGCCTTTATACACAATAGTGAAAAGTCAGTTTTCAATACTGACTTCAGCATAACTGGCCAACAGACTAATGTGTTAATATGTATGGAGGCATCCTGACTTTGATGAAGTCTGTCTCAAGCATATTGGATTTTAACTGCCCAATCCTTGTGTTTTCTCACAGAGATAAACTGCCACCATAGGTGCCTGGCAGTGGCTTACTTCCCCTATCTCCCTTCAGAATGTTTGGCTGAGTTGAACATTCATTTGTATAAGGTGAAGGGGAGAGTTAGCTGTTGGTTGACACAGACTACTCTCTGCGTACCTTTCTTTCAAAAAGACTGCATGCTCCCCACTGAAATCTATTCAGAACTGCATTAGAAAAATAGTTTTTCTTTGTGGAAATTGAGGTAAGTAACTTTGGCAAAAGTGCAAAAAAAGGAAATATGTGTGGATGCCTCCAGGTGTTCTGGGGCCCACCAGGGAATTTACTGGCATCCCAGTGGGTCAGTCCAAGCCTGTTCCTGAATGGCAAATTTGCTTAAAGGGGTATTCCACTTAAACCTAACTTTTCATATGTTGCTGCCCATGGTGCGACTAACAATGCATTCCATATTTGTTATTATCTACAGTTGTGCTTAAAAGTTTACACACCCCAGCAGAACTTTTGCTTTCGTGTCCTTTTTTCCGAGAATATAAATGATAACACAAAAACTTTTTTCCCACTCATGGTTAGTGGTCGGGTGAAGCCATTTATTGTCAAACTACAACCAAATACATCCAAATGACCCTGGTCAAAAGTTTACATACTCCAGTTCTTAATACTGTGTATTGCCTCCTCTCACATCAATGACAGTTTGAAGTCTTTTGTGGTAGTTGTGGATGACGATCTTTATTTTCTCAGATGGTAAAGCTGCCGATTCTTCTTGGCAAAAAGCCTACAGTTTCTGTAAATTCCTGTCCTGCATGAACTGCACGCTTGAGATCTCCCCGTTGGCTTAATGATATTAAGGTCAGGAGACTGAGGTGGCCAATCCAGAACCTTCACTTTGTTCTGATATCCAAGGAATTGATAATGCCAGTTATCAGTGTTCAAACTGTGATTAACAAATGAAAAATCAGGGGCTCTGTAAAAAACAAACCACGATCAAGTAGACCAACAAAAATTTCAGCCATAAGTGCCAGGAAAATTGAAATACAGGACTCTCTGATAACTAGCGGTGTGGCTGTTTCAAGATGCTTAATAAGGAGGCACTTGAAGAAAAATGGGCTGTATGGTCAAGTTGCCAGAAGAAAGCCATTACTGTGCAACTGCCACAAAGTATCTTGCCTACAATATGCCAAACAGCACAGAGACAAGCCTCAAAATTTCTGGAACAAGGTCATATGGTGTGATGAGGCCAAAATTGACTTTTTGGCCAAAGCCATTAACATTACATTTGGAAAGGTGTCAATAACACCATTCCTACTGTATACCACAGAGGTGGTTAGCTGATGTTTTGGGGATGTGTAAGCTACAAAGGCACAGGAAACTTGGTCACAGTTAAAGGAATGATGAATGCAGCACGCTATCAGCAAATACTGGAGGCAAATTTGCACCCATCAGCCCAAAAGCTGCGTATGGGACGTACTTGGATGACAATGATCCAAAACACAAGACCAAGTCGACCGGTCATTGGCTACAGCAGAACAAAGTAAAGGTTGTGGAGTTGCCATCTCAGCTCTCCTGACCTCAATATCACTGAGCCACTCTGGGGAGATCTCAGGCATGCAGTTCATGCAAGACAACCCAGGAATTTACAGGAACTGGAGGCTTTTTGCCAAGAAGACTGGGCAGCTTTACCATCTGGGAAAATAAAGAGCCTCATCCACAACTACCACAAAAGACTTCAAGCTGTCATTGGTGTTAGAGGAGGCAATACACTGTATTAAGAACTGTATGTTAACTTTTGATCAGGGTCATTTGGATGCTTTTGGTTGTCATTATGATTAAAAACAAGAAAACATTGTAGTTTGGCAATAAATGGCTTCACCCAACCACTAACCATGAGTGGGAAAAAGTTTTTGTGTTATCATTTATATTCTCTGAAAAATAAATAAATAAGAAAGCAAAAATTCTGCCTGGGTATGTAAACTTTTGAGTGCAACTCTATTTAGTCTCCTTCCCCCAGTTCTCACCTTATCCTTTCTGCAAATTTTTAGCTTCTCTGTAATGCTGGGAGGGTTATTCTGAGGTCAAGTTGCTAATTAAAGGGGCACTCCGGGCCGGGGGGTATTTTTGATGATCGCCGGGGAGGGGTGAAAATTGAAGGCGGAGGTCACTTACCTCCCCTGTTTCAGCGCCGGTGCCCGCTGAATGGCAGAGCTGCCTTGAGACGTCACGTCTCATGCGGCAGCTCTGACCAGGGAGCGGGACGGGAGTACCGGACAGCACGAACCGGGCACCGGCGCTGGAACAGGGGAGGTAAGTGACCTCAGGATTCAATTTACACCCCCTCCCCGGGGATCCTCAAAAATACCCCTCGGCCCGGAGTACCCCTTTATCTCACTGTGATTAACCCTACCAGCATTACAAAGAAGCTACAATGTTGCACATAAAGCCAGTCAGGGACCTATTTATATCAGCCGACTCAGAAGGGAGAGGAAGGAGATGAAGAGAAAGGTTCACATACAGAGAAAGCTGCAGCTCAGAACTAGGAGAAGGAGACTAAGTAGAAAATAAGTATGGAATTAATTGTTAAGTCTAACCATGGGCAGCAACATTTCAAAAGTTATGTTTAATTGGTATAACCCTTTAAATATTAGCTATACAGCTACAACTCTCATACTACTATATACCTAAGAAGATTTGCTATTCAGAATTCTAGTAAAAGTGGATGACAGCATCTGAGAAAGAACTGAGGGTAATCATTTACCTTATTGTTGTCAAATAGCAATAACATTATTATGCAAAAATGTTTATTTAATTTAAAATTTTCTCCTTTAGCATAAAAAATTAGGACCAAGAGGAGATTTTGTAACCAAAGCAGATGACCATAAGGAAGAAATAAAACTTCAGGGAGAACTGTTTATGTGGGATGCAATAGATCAGGTAACCTATGTATACTTTCTATAAACACTTTGTATTATAATATTTTATATAATCCTTGTTAGGTTATTACGGTTCGGTCACAGGGTGGCGCTGTAGCGCCTGTAACAGACACCAGAGGGAATGCAGAACCACCAAAGCCATAAAATAGAAGCATTCACAGTAGCAGGGGTTGAGGATACAAACCTGAAGTTCACACATTTATAGCTTTATTTAATTTGAACTGATTACTTTGTTTTATTTTTTCCTTTTAATTGTTCCTCTGTGTGTTATATAAAAAAAGTAGTTTCTACAGCAACCAGGTCCTGATTTTGCAGCTAGGGTCAATGCTGCACCTTTTAAGTGATATATTCATTTTGAATGTTTCCCCTATCAGTCTGGAAAATGGACAAGAAATATTGTTTCCAGGTTATAGTATGCCATGTGTGAACGCAGAATTTGGAAGTAATTGTCTATGCTGGAGAACAGTTTCTGTTTTATCAGGTCATCTGATAATGTACTCATTGCTAGGACCTTTGCTGCTGGGACCCCAGGTGATAGGTGCCAACTTATCACTGAGCCTGCATTAATATATCAGCTATCTGCAATCAGTGGGCCATGTTTGTAAAGGATCCTTTAAGGCGGCTAATTATGGGGCTGTCTATTGGAGCAAGTGAGTACCGATTAGCAAGATCTGTGCTTGCTTGCTGTGCCTATACACATTGCTCCCTATATTATTCAGGCAGCTATTTAAATACATTGCCATCGCTTGCACATTCCCTGTTTACACAGGAAAATGTGTGGCTGGTAGATAGGATTGGTAGGTATGTAGGATTTTTTGTCCTGCTCAAAAAATGTGATGAGGAAATGAGCAGTTGTTTTCCTGCTCCTTGGCTGATTGCTAAAACTTTTACATAATCGTCCAAATGAGCACTTCTAAAAAAGTTAGTTGGCAATAATCGGCCCGAGTGAAAAGGCCCTAAGGATCCTGATTTACGGACAGAAAAAGTTGTCATTAATTCAATGGGGTCATCCAAACATCCGTTTTAAAAATTAATTCATTTTTGACCACTGATCTGGACGTTAACTGTTTGTTTTTGCAGAACAAAGGTTCCGGCAGAAGTAACTGGGTCAGTTTGGGGCTGCGTTCACACTACGTATATTTCAGTCAGTATTGCAACCAAAACCAGGAGTGGATTAAAAACACAGAAAGGATCTGTTCACACAATGTTGAAATTGAGTGGATGGCCGCCATATAACAGTAAATAACGGCCATTATTTCAATATAACAACCGTTGTTCTAAAATAACAGCAAACATTTGCCATTAAATGGCGGCCATCCACTCAATTTCATCATTATGTGAACAGATCCTTTCTGTGTTTTTAATCCACTCCTGGTTTTGGTTGCAATACTGACTGAAATATACTGACTGAAATATACGTAGTGTGAACGCAGCCTTAAACAGATGACATATAGATGCACCCTCTGTGTGCTGTCCTTTTTTACTGAAGCCTTGCCTGGTAACTTCTAGGTAGGCTCCTTCCATTGGCCATTCATTACCCTCCTATACTTTTTTGCAAATCTGCAAAAACGGATGGATGCATCACTGAAGCAAAACAGAGGGTTTCTCCTGGATGTTACTGATCCATGTTTCTGAGGTCCCAGAAGAAAAACTGATCTGTGGATGAGGCCTTATAGATGTTCCAAACTTCTCCAGTGTGAGAGCCGTGGTTGTTTTACTGCATATATCAAATGAATTAGCCATACATCGTTTGATGTCCCATAGGTGGCAGTTCCCTATTTCCATTAGAAAGCTTGTTGCATCTGTTTGTATTCTCTCAATTATAGAAAATATTATATAATAATTATTATATTAACTACTAATCTGCAATAGCCATTAATGGAGAAAAATCATGCACTTATGGCCATCTCTTTGATGAAAGTGTTCGGACATAAAATATGCCACTTTGTGTCAATCTTCTGCCCTTTTATAGTTTTTTTTTTTAAAGTTCTAGGGAGAAATTTTTGTGTACCATGATGATTGTGTACCAAAAGTACAAAGAACGTACAAAATATGAATAAAGTATGCTTTTCAAACTAGTCCATAGCCTTTATTAAAGGGGTTAGTTACCCAGGCAAAAAAAAATGGCCATTTTGTTCCAGAAACAGTGTCACTCTTGTCCCCATTTTGGGTTTGGATTTTGCAGCCCGCTTCCATTAAAGTAAATGGAGCTGAATTGTAATACTACGCACAACCTGAGGACAGGGTTGGTGCTGTTTTTGCAAGAATAAAATGATGTACATTTCTATGCAAGAAAGGTTTAGGGTTCTATAATGACTCTTTGAAGTACTCTTTGTGTGCTCTTTATCTTTTATTTAGTAAGTCAGATGACAGATACAATTGCATATACTACTGATATGATAATTTTGCCCATGACGTTCTGTCACATATTTATTCCAAACCTTTTAGTAGATATGCTTACTTGTATAGATTTTATATAGTGTTATTATGTACCATGTTAAGACTAGATGTACTCATTGAAATATCAGTAAGGGCCCACTGACACTGAGTAAAACAGGCAGAAATTCCGAGCGCAACCACCGCCACTGTCTCCTCTTGGAATCCCGCCTGCCTCATTGTCTCAATGTAATGTGTTGTCAATGCTATGAGCGGAGAACACACAGGCACACAACACATTACATTGAGACACTGCGGCAGTCGGGATTTCGAGCAGAGTCCGCGGAGGAGCTTCCGTTCAGAATTTTGGCCTGTTTTACTCTTAAGCAATAAATAATGTATACATTTATTAGTTTTTTTATAGGCTGTGTTTACACATTTTGTTGCGTTTCCAGCTATCTTCTTATGAAAAAAGCAAATTGCCTCTATTTTACCAATTGCGGTAAAGCATCACTGTTTTTGGGCACAATTTTAAAATGTGTGACAACATGGCAAAACCGCAAAGTATGGACACAGCCATATGTGTGCAATTTGCAACATTTTTTAAAAAAAGCTGAGCTGAGCTCCAGGGATAAAAATAATTAATTTACTTTATTATGAACAAAACTCAGCACAAATAGACAGAGAGACATCAAAAAGGCATTTTATCATTGCCCAAACTGATCCTCAACTCTACTCTCTTATGTGCACTACAACTTTATTCACTGACTATGGGGTGGCCGAACATGGTTGAGTGTTGCACTCCGCTATCTCTGGCTGCTCCTTAGACAATGAATAGTGCAGAATCATTCCTATGCGATTTGCAGTTCAACTCAAAACAAATACTTGAGGCCTGGCCCTGGAAATGATTGGGGGTCCCAGAGGACAGACCCCAGCAATCTGACAATTATTACTGTTAAAGCCTGTTAGGCCATGTTCACACACGGTAAAAAAAAAGAAAAATATGGCAGTAATTTTAAAGTGAATGCACCAGCAGGTACATCGCTTTAAGATATTTACATCAATAGACAGGCACGGAGATGCTGGTGCCACAGTCCTTTTTTTGAACCGCAGCCTGGTCTGAAGCACTGGAGGCAGGCCCACCCGCCCCCAGTGTCTTACATTATTCCCTCCCCTCTGTGACTGTGACTCGGCTTTATTAGAATCAATGGAGCTGCATCACAGAGGGGAGGGGTTTCGTAACACTGGGGACTGGGCTGGCAACTGGGAATAAACGCTTGTTTATTGCCATGCTCAGGAACCAGGCTGTGGTTCAAAACAAGGACCGCGGCATCGGCATCCTCACGCCGGTCTATTGATGTAAAAATCTTAAAACCATGTACTTTAAGGTAAAATACCGGTGTAATTTTAAGTTAAAATACGGCTGTATTTTCATTGTAATAATACACTCCATTGAACAGAGAACCTTCGACCCTCCAGTTGTTTAGCTTTGGCTGTCTGGGCATGATGGAATATGTAGTTTTGCAACAGCTGGGGGCCACAGGTTCCCCATCCTTGCCATATAGAATAACAGCTGTAATGATTACGGCTCAGCTCCGGGCTAGAGGAAAGGCTAATTGCCTGAAATGATCTTCGCTAAGGAAGCACATCTGGGTCTTTCTCTCTTCCCACCCTCTGCATCATGAATACTATGCAATAAGGACTAGGCTCAAGACTTGCTGAGTGCTCGACTTCATTTCTTTTTAGCCGATTTCGATACATCTTTTCGCGGTGTGTCTGAAGCACCCCACCAAGCCTACTGTGAGGGCTTATCTTGTTAGTGATCCCATCACTCCTTATTGTGGACTGTACACAATACACTATAATCATTATTGATTCCTGCAGATCCTGTACAACACCCTCCCACCCCCTTTTGATATTGCATTATTTATTGACAGGTCTTGGGTCTGTTTTTATAATCTCATTACTGCTTTTCATTGTAACTACCCATGTGAGAAGGTAAGGCCTAGGTTATTCATGTACAGCAATAATTTGATACAATTTAAATTGTGTGTTAAGACATGATGGGAATTGTAGTTCTACCACTGTTGTAGAGCCACTGGTTGAAGACCTATATATACAACTAACTTGCTTGCCAAAATATTTTTCGTAGATATGGTCTGTACGATATTGTGCCATTGCTGGTGATAAATTGTCATATGGAGAAGAGATTGAACAGACTACAGATGATTCTACACCAAAGGTACGTTTATATGGAATCTTTTTTGTTGTTCCTATTTAATTGGAAAATTATGAATATTATTTGCAATATTTCTTTGTTTCTGACATGTATTTAAATTAAAATCTGACTAGACTAGGACTATCACAGAAGCCTGCAAAAAGTGAAAAACTCTGTATTTAGGTGGTATACTTATTCTTACCCCATTCCTACACCAAAATATACAGTACATTACCTAAATGGAGGAAGTACCATATAGTACCCACAGAGAGCTAATGCCCTAAAGATTTTATATTGAGAAAGTGTAACAATGCTCGTAACTGGGGGTGATAGTACAATTCAAAGTTAAGACAAAGCAAGGCTCTGTGACTCTCAAATACTCAAATCAGGGTAACATGTGAAGGGATGTGGAACCCAAGACAAGAGCATCCCTTTAAGGTTTACAAATGGAACTACACCCAAACATACAGACCTAAGCCATAAGGATATCAAATCCATTACTCTGGAAGAACACAAAAGGAGAAGAGGAAATAGCAGGAAGATTTCTGTATATACAAGAGAAAGTACCCTAAGTACCAATAGGGAGGAAGGGCCCTATAGTACGCACACAGATACAGTAAAGTGCCCTTTAATACACACAGTAAGGAAGTGTCCTTTAGCACACACAATTAAGATCTTCTATATAATACTTATAACTGGAAAATGCAATGAAGTAGTAATAGGGAGGTGGGGACATTATAGTAGCTAGAGTAACATAGTGATCTATATAGCAGCACTTAAACCTGTACGGTCAGTGGCTGGTTTACCTACCTTCACGTGCACTATGCTCTTTATAAAAGATGGTAGGACCATTGTAGAAATGAAGCACTTTAGCCCCTCTGCCGTTTCCTTTTAGACATTGTAAGCTCCTGTGAATCGGGCCCTCTCTCCCCATGTTTGACTTTGTTGGTAAAGGCTATGTTCACACTACGTAAAACTACGGCCGTAGTTCTCGCCGCAGAACTATGGCCGTAGTTTTGCGGGGTGGAAACATAGCTTATCTTCAATGGGATCCCGGCCGGAGCGTACACACATCGTATACGATCCGGCCGGGATCTGTGCGGCGCCGGAAAAAACTGACAGGTCAGTTTTCTGCGGCCGGAATTCAGTGAATTCCGGCCGCAGAAGGACCTGTCAGTTCACACAGTGAAGCGAGCGGCTGCGGCAGCTTCCTTCACTCTGTGCTATGGGAAGCTCTGATGCGGGCGCACGCTGATGCGCCCGCATCAGAGCTCCACAGACGGAAAGATCACCCGGCCGGTACTTAAGTACCGGCCGGGATGATCCGGGCTAAGACTGGCCGTTCCGTGACCCGGCCGGGGTCACAAAACGGCCGGATGTTCACGTAATGTGAACATAGCCTAAGGCTAGGTTCACACTATGTAACTGTGCGGCTGTATTTTTTATGCGGCTGTAAATGTGCGGATGAAACTCCGGCCGTGGGAAAAAATAGACATGCGGCTCAAAACATACGGTCATTTACTTTGAAATCTGGTTCAACTAAAAATAACAAATAAAATCTTAAGAAAGTGATGCAAACACCTCTGGATGCATCTGGGAAAGCAGGGAACACAGTTTACATGAATTGCTATTACCGGGGTTTGCGATCCTCTGCACTAATGCCGATGTCTCTCATGGTTAATCTATTAAAATAATAAAACACATTTTCGTTGTAATAAAGTGCCTTTCGTTGTTCACTAATTAAATTTAAACTAATCCATCATTTTGAAATTAAATATACTGTTAAAATAAATAGATATATAAATAAATGTATATTTATATATATATTTATTTTTTGACAGTATATTTAATTGCACAATGATGTGCAAATGTGTTTTCTTAATTAAATATTAATTAGTACAGGAAGCTCCATAAGCCGTTAATTCATATTGCCGGCAAAAGAGCTTTCTGTACTAATCATCACTTTACTTTAATGAAAACATCAAATGTTTCTTCTAATTATGTTATCACAATAGCATTATTAGAAGAAACATTTAGAATTATATGTGCGCTCAGCTGATTGGCTGATCGGCTGAGCGCACGTATAATGAGCCGGTCCGCAGTACAGTCACTTCATTGTGCTGCGGACCAGCGAAGAGGACACATAGGGGACCCTATGCAGTTTTTTTTTAAATAAATAAATAATTTAAAAAAACCGCATAGGGTCCCCCCTATTTTTATAACCAGCCGGGTTAAAAACCAAACGACAGCAGCCTGGTAAGACCAGGGTGGGAAGAGCCATTGGTTTAGGCCCTCCCCAGCCTAAATCTTACCAGCCTGCTACCGCCCGGTCCAGGAGCGCCAATTTTGACGCTCCGGGACCACTGGCACCCGGCTCTTCCCAGTACCCCTGGTGGCATTGGGTACTGGGGTAATAATAGGGGGTTAGTGTTAGCCATTTTATACCGGCTAACACTAGGCCCCAACTTAGTAATGGATTCCGTCTATTAGACGGCTTCCACTACTAAGTCTATAAAGTAAAGAAATAAAGACAAGACACAAGTTAAAAAAATTTTTTATTCAAATAAAAACACCCCCACACCCCTCATTGACCATTTTATTAAAAAAAAAACATTAAAAAAACGCTGGTCATCGACGTAGTCCACGGAATCCGACGTAATCCACAGAATACCGATATCTGAAAAACAAAAAGGGAGAAACACACAAAAAACACACAAACAGGAGCACAACACCTATCATTGTGAGCGGTGTTGTGCACCTTACAGTATGCAGCATCTTTACAGATCGCTGCTTACAGTCTGGCCCCCAAGGGGTTAAGGGAGGATGTATTGCATCCCCCTTAACCCCTTGGGGGCCAGACTGATGTCAGACTGCACCCATCCCAGCAAGAAAGGGGTTAACTGACCCCCCCTTCCTTGCTGGGAGGGGTGCAGTGCTGGGGAGGGGGTGGGGAGAGCTCTATACTCACCCCGATGTGTCCTCTTCGCTGGTCCGCAGCACAATGAAGTGACTGTACTGCGGACCGGCTCATTATATGTACGCTCAGCCGATCAGCCAATCAGCTGAGCGCACATATAATTCTAAATGTTTCTTCTAATAATGCTATTGTGATAACATAATTAGAAGAAACATTTGATGTTTTCATTAAAGTAAAGTGATGATTAGTACAGAAAGCTCTATTGCCGGCATATGAATTAACGGCTTATGGAGCTTCCTGTACTAATTAATATTTAATTAATAAAACACATTTTCGATTAAATAAATTCAGTTTCGTTGGTCAATAATTTAATTCTAACGAATCCATCATTGTGCAATTAAATATACTGTCAAAAAATAAATATATATATAAATATACATTTATTTATATATCTATTTATTTTAACAGTATATTTAATTGCAAAATGATGGATTTGTTAGAATTAAATTATTGACCAACGAAACTGAATTTATTACAAAGAAAATGTGTTTTATTAATTTAATATATTAACTATTAGAGGCATCGGCATTCGGCATCATTGCCGGCTATTTTTGAAGTACTCCGTACGGACCGCCTGTCAATCCTCAGCCGCATGTCCAGCCGCAAACAATGGTCTTGTTCATTTTTTACGGGTCCGTTTACGATCGGGCCGTAGATTCATACATAGTGTGCACTGTGCAGCCGTATATCCTATACTTTCCAGCGTACGCATGAACCACCAAAAATACCGCCGCACAATTACAGCCGCAAATACAGCCGCACAGTTACATAGTCTGAACCTGGCCCAAATGTGTATCTGTAATGTCTGATTTTGTCTATATACCTAGTGAAGCAAAGATATATATATATATATATATATATATATATATATATATATATATATATTATATATAATAGTCATTATATAAATAAAAATTTTATGAAAATGATTGTATAGTATCCATTGTGAGAAAGCACGTCATAGCACCCATCAGTAGCGGATTATAATAGGTGCGTTTTGGGCGGTAGCCCGGGACCCTGAATTCCTGGGGGGCCCATGACCACACAAAGAGACTTATACTTTCAGTGGTGTATTGTCTCCTGCCTACAGTTCTGCCATGATTTACAAAAAAATGCTGCTTTTTTACTGCAGTTTTGCACAAAACAGGGCATCACGACATTATCTATCCTGTACTCTTAGCACCACCCTAGTGTTACCATAGTTACAGTGGAGTGAGGGGTCCAGGCTTGGTGAACAGCCTGGGGCCTATGGTAAAGTTAATCCGCCCCTGGCACCCATAGTATGGAAGTGCACTACAGTACTCCTAATGTAACTATGTGCACAGCATTATGCCTCCTATGCATCACACTCTTGTTCTGAACACAAAGCTCTCCAGTAATCTTAACTTTCGTCCTTTTATATGCAGGAATCTTTGTCTGGCTTTGTATCATTGAATACATTTTTGCCTTATTCAGTCCCAAGACACTGAATGTTCCCTAAAACTAGGTTGGATAGCGAAGTTACAATATAGCTATGAGCCAAATAAACACCAGCGCTTATAAGATTGCAAAAAGACATATTTACACAGTATCAAACTGTTACAGCTGAGTAGATAACCCTGGTGTGAAATGTATTTAGTGTCATGCTTCTCTTGTTTCCGTCCAAACCTGTAATTCTCTCTAATCAGTGCTTACTGTCTCCTGCAGTATTTGTGGGCAAGATGCATTATTCTCCAAGTGGCAGTCTGTGCATTGTGCAGACATTATAAATAAGTCGACATAAGCATTCAAGAGGCCATTTTTGTGAGAAACACCACAAGCGTTAGACAGTCGCGTTTTAGACTCATTTTTCTTTACAAAATGTGTATAGTATAAAATTGAAAAGAAAACCAGAAGCGGCAACTAATGGAAATCTGCTTCTTTATGATCACATTGTTATTATTATTACTATTATTGTGCCAGCCACTGGATAATGTCCAATGGCTGTTCATGTTTTAAATAAGGCAAATTGTGGTCAGGGCTACAGTGTTCAATGATATAGTCAGTTTACATTTTAAATAAGAATAAAGGTCATTTCCCCATGTTTAGTGTATAAAGGAAGCATTGTTAAACTAAGGCAGAAAGTGTGTCCTTGTGGCTTCTGTCTGGCCAGCATGAGTATAGAATAGCTTAGTATTGCATAAGAAGAGTGGATTTGATTTTCTACTATTCATGTTAACTATTATGCTTCCTCTTTCCTCTATTACATGTATGCAAGTTTATGCAAAATGCAATAAAACATGAATGCAAAAAAAAACAAAAAAAACCCCCCTTCATATGTTATATAGATACTACATTAACCTATGGATGACGGGTGGCATGTAGCACCTGTCACAGGCATTCATTTAAAATACTACACTGGCCATTTGCAGACATTAATACTTCCAGAGGAAGAGATGCACTGGATTGGACTAGCTTTGTTAAAGGGTTTTTCCAGGCAAAACAGACTGCTCTGCACTGCAGTACACAATGAATGGGCCAGAAGCAGTTGGTTCCACTCACTATATAATAGTGTAATTGTAGCTCAGCTTCCGTTCAAGTGAACCAGGTCCTACAAAGTGAATGAAGCTAACTGTGCTGTGTCGCATGCCTCAAGTGGAAAACCACTTTGAGGATCTAGTAGACTTTATCATAGTCCACACCATGTTTTAGCTGTGATAATTTTGTGTACCTACCTCCAATAAAAGAATTTATATTTTTTGTATATATGAGTTGCGGTTTATTTAATGTTGCCCTGATTTTCTTTCCACATGTTTTGTAAGGTTATTGCTGGGCACCACACATGTTTTTAGAGGGTTTCTGCTTTATTTCTTTGTTGGGAATTTATCCTATAACTGTCTATCCATCTAAAAACATGTACCTATTTTTCTTAGTCAATGAAAGAACAACATTTGCAAGAAAAATGGTTCCACGGGAGAATGAGTGAAGGGAGATTCATGGCTGAGCGTCTTCTGCAGGAATACTGTGCGGAGATGGGTGGCAAGGATGGAACATTCTTAGTGAGACAAAGTGAAACTTACCAAGATAATTATACTCTCTCTTTCTGGTATGACCACGACAAATTATGTAGAAGATCATATGACCCTTTTTTTTTCTATGTTAAAAATTCACTGTGTAGCCTCAAGTTAAAGATGGACTAAAATGAAGAAATAAATGCTCACCAACATACTAAACTTCAAGAGCATCCAGTTACTCCTAAGATAATCATGCGTCTTGTTTTAGTTTTTTTCAGCTGATATAGCATACATTGCATAAATTAAAGTCCAATCTTGTGTTTGGTTTTCCAGGAGATCGGGTAGAGTGCAACACTGTCTAATCCGCTCCTGTACAGATGGAGAGTATGTCAAATATTGCCTGACCGACAACTTAACATTCAATAGTATTTATGAACTGATACAACACTACAAAGAGTCCTCGCTGCGCTGTTTAGAATTTGAGCTGAGATTAACAGATGCTGTTCCCAACCCTAATCCACATTTATCCAAGGCGTAAGTAACCTCCACACCTAGACAATGGGGTAACACAAAACATGACTGCTTTTACTTGAGTCAGCACTGGCTCCATGATAAAACGATATGAGCCAGTTTATTTTGAAGGGGTCATTCTTTGTGCTTTACACCTTTCTACTTTATGGGTCTTCTGGTGACATCAATATCCATAGGCCCCATATATAAAAACCTGTGCATTTATCGTGAAAGCAATTGTCGGGTGTTTAATTTGGCATCTGTATAATGATCAGATGGCTGCAGTCATCCAGATTAAGAAACACTCTTTTAGCTAATCCCTGACTGCCATATATCCCTATAAGGTAAATGAAAAGAAGTTGTCCAAAGAAGACAATCTTATTTGAAGCTTTATAAGAGTTTTTCTACTTTATTCTCGACTATAATCTCCCCAAGGCACCCTGGACAGTTTACCTCTATTAAAACGACCTTCCTCTGGACTTCTGGTACTCCTCTATATCGGGTGGTATCCAGTCATCACATGATATGTCATTATGCAGGCTCTAATATAAGTGATGTCATTGTCTTCTTGATCTGCAGCATCACTTTGTCTTTCTTCCCACAGAACTATTCATAATAGCAAATGTGCTGCAATGAAACAAAGTGATGCATGCTACCCAAGCTGCACTTGAACAGCACTTAATACCTTCGTATAGCCCTCTGCATAACAAAGCATGCTGTTGCAGTGGTGTTGAGATTTGCAGTAATTTTGTGAAATTGCAGTAAAATGGTGCAATATTAAAGAGATTATGTAAATCACAGATTATGCACCATTTTTTTTACCTTGAGTTCACAAAATTGTAATAAAAGCCTGGTAGTACAGCAATGATACCAGAACAGCATGCTCTTTCATGCAGAGGGAAGTAGTAGGTATTTAGTGTTCCACAAATATCAGGCTGGGTTCACACACAGCATATTTCAATCAGTATTTTGCAACCTCAACCAGGAGTGGACAGAAAACACAGAAAGGCTCTGTTAACACAATGTTGAAATTGAGTGGATGGCCGCCATATAATGGTAAATAACTGCCATTATTTCAATACAACAGCCGTTGTTTTAAAATAACAGCAGTTTCAAACATCCATAGAGAGAAAACAGACATAGCTTATTTCATATCATACGTCATGGTGTTTGTTCAAGTAAAAAGTGTCCTTTTATCAACTGCAGATTGTATTAAGTGGGCGTGGCCTCAAGGCATTAGCGCCACTTAGCCCTGCTCACAATTACATCATTGGCCACGCCCCCTTGACACCCATTGGTTGGCCGACGTAAAGGGGGTGGGGTCTAGACCTTTCGGCCAGCCTGTTCCAATGTCCAGCGAGGGGGCGGGGACAACGATTCAGTTGTGGGTGGGGCTAAGTGGCGCTAATGCCGCGAGGCCACGCCCACTTAATACAATCTGCAGTTGATAAAAGGACACTTTTTTACTTGAACAAACACCATGACGTATGATATGAAATAAGGTATGAAAAACGCTAAATTTACCCTTTACACCTGTGTAGAAATGTCAGAATGCAAAAAGAAGGTGACAGTGCCACTTTAAGGACGGAGCCACTTTTCGTTTTTGCGTTTTCGTTTTTTCCTCCTTGTGTTTAAAAGGCCATAGCACTTGCATTTTTCTACCTAGAGACCCACATGAGCCCTTATTTTTTGCGCCACTAATTGTACTTTGCAAAGACAGGCTGAATTTTTGCATAAAGTACACTGTGAAACCAGGAGATCAGGAATGTGATTAATTAATAGTTCGGGAGATTACTCACGCGGCAATAGCAAACATGTTTATTTATTTATTTTTATTTAAAACATGGGAAAAGAGGGGTGATTCAAACTTTTATTAGGGGAGGGGGCTTTTTACTAATAAAAACACTTTATATATTTTTTACACTTATACTAGAAGCCCCCCTAGGGGACTTCTAGTATATACACACTGATCTCTCATTGAGATCTTTGCTGTATAGTAATACAGCAAAGATCAATGAGATCGGCACTCGGATGCTTTCGGCTGCTGCAGCCGAAAGCATCCGAGTGCCGAGTCGGGATCAGTGCCATTTTGGAGCTGACATACGGCTGGCATAGACGTGTGGATCGCTCCTCCAGGAAAACGTCCAGGAGGAGCGATCCACCCCACTAGACACCAGGGAAGTGCTGCGTCCTATAATCGGATGCAGCTGTCATCTTTGACAGCTGCATCTGATTACTGTATTAGCGGGCACGGCGATCAGGCCGTGCCCGCTAATAGCCGCGGCCCCGGGCTACACGCGGCGGTTCAGAGCGGGGTCGCCGCGCAGCCCCCGCTCTGAACACCTCTTGCGGACATATGACGTACGGGTAACGTCATATGTCCCTAAGAGGTTAAATGGTGGCCATCCACTCAATTTCAACAGTGTGGGAACAGATCCTTTCTGTGTTTTTAATCCACTCCTGGTTGAGGTTGCAAAATACTGACCAAATACTGACTGAAATATACTGTGTGTGAACCCGGCCTTACAGTGCATGCAATGTGATGAAGAGGCTTGTGGGCGGGGAGGCATGGAAGAGTGAAAACATAGCCTAAGGGTACTATTAGACGGGCCGATGGGGGCCCTATAACAACTGTAAATGAGCGCCGATCGGCTGATCGTTGTCTTTATTACACGGAGCGATAATTGGCAGAATCGGGCAATCGGTGTAATAGTACCCTAAGGCATGGACAGTGTAGCACATAATATTTCTAGTGAGGGTGTTTTTAGTGATCCAACTTGCTAATGGGAATAGCTTAGTAGGTATAGAGGCTGCTGGGGGGATGGAGCCAGAGCAACTGACAATTTGCACAATGAGCAGCACAAGCAGAATTAATGTGGAGATGGAAGAAAGCACCAAAAACACATAACTTTACACGTATTACACAACAGAGTATCGTAGCGATTTGAAATTTGTTTCAATACTGTATGTATGAAGGCACTTTTAAGCAAGAAAACCACAAAGTAGTGAAATATGTTTATCCACATATTGTAGCACTTTTATGACCTTCTAATATGATAACCCCTATAAGAAAATACCCAATTTTGTTTCATAAGATATTGTAATTGCAGGATTCCTGAACTGTAATCATTAAGTTTGAGAAAAATAACTTTGGAAATGTTTTCTCTCTTATAGCTGGTACTATGAAAACCTTAGTCGAGGGGAAGCAGAGGAAATGCTTATGAGAATTCCTCGGGATGGAGCTTTTCTCATACGGACTAGAGAGGAACCTAACTCCTATGCAATTACTTTCAGGTAAGGACAACTTTAACCTCCACCCCCCCTCCGGCAATTAAAACACATTACAAAGATCAATACATTAGCCAAGTTGTGCAGAACTCCCCCAGACAGAACAATGTATATATAGTACTAAGTATGGAGCACAAGGTGTTTGTTCAAAATATATCTGTGGGTTCTAGTTGCTAACTATAAACCTATAGAAAACTGAACCTCAAATTATTCACAAAAATAGAAAAATAATAAAAACACATAATCAAGACAGCACATAGAAACAATAAATCAAGACTGGAAGAGTTAATAAAAACAATGAACATACAAACAGGGGGGTACTGCAGGTGGACTTATGGGAGTGTAAACATAGATACAAGGAAATCCTGCTATGACAGGTATAAATATTGTAGCTAACCCATAAAGGTCTCTCACAGAGGAGACCGGTGATGCAATGTTAAGTAATAGCAAGAATACATTACCAAAGTAAAGGGAATGAGACCGTCCACTGGCTGCCCCTGCCCCAAAGTACGTTTCGGCAATTGCCTTTATCAAGGGCCCCGCCCCTGCCCCATCCCGGCCAAAACGTACGTCGGGGAGGGGGCAGCCGGTGGACGGTCTCATTTCCTTTACTTTGGTAATGTATTCTTGCTTGCAACCATCTTGCTTCAAGTTTGCAACCATTTTATTGCTCCATTGCAATTAAAATCCCACAAATCTTTGAAAGTAATCTTGATTTTAAAAAAGTCTTACTATTTTGTATATACAGCTGCCAATCTACAGATTCTTTGGAGCATAAGTAAAGGGCCTTTTACACAAGCTGATTATCAGCCAGGAAAATTGCTAGAAACGTTCCTGTAGCCGATAATTGACCTACACTATCGTTGAAAAGTTTGGGTTTCCCCCTAAAAATTTTGTGTTTTCCATGAAAAGTCCCACTTATTCACCACCATAATGAAATAAATAGAAAATAGAGTCAAGACATTGACAAGGTTAGAAATAAGGATTTGTATTTGAAATAACATTTCATCAAACATGTTTTTTCATCAAACTTTGCTTTCGTCAAAGAATCCACCTTTTGCAGCAATTACAGCATTGCACACCTTTGGCATTCTAGCTATTAATCTGTTGAGGTAAGCTGGAGAAATTGCACCCCACGCTTCTAGAAGCAGCTCCCACAAGTTAGATTGGTTTGATGGGCACTTCTGGCGTACCATACGGTCAAGCTGCTCCCACAACAGCTCAATGGGGTTCAGATCTGGTGACTGTGCTGGCCACTCCATTACCGATACAATACCAACTGCCTGCTTCTGCTGTGAATAGTTCTTGCACAATTTGGAGGTGTGTTTAGGGTCATTGTCCTGTTGTAGTATAAAATTGGCTCCAATCAAGCGCTGTCAACTGGGTATGGCATGGCGTTGCAAAATTGAGTGATAGCCTTCCTTATTCAGAATCCCTTTTACCCTGTACAAATCTCCCACCTTACCAGCACCAAAGCAACCCCAGACCATCACATTACCTCCGCCATGCTTAACAGATGGCGTCAGGCATTCTTCCAGCATCTTTTCATTTGTTCTGCGTCTCACAAACGTTCATCTTTGTGATCCAAACACCTCAAACTTGGATTCATCCGTCCACAACACTTTTTTCCAGTCTTCCTCTGTCCAATGTCTGTGTTCTTTTGCCCATCTTAATCTTTTTTCTTTTATTGGCCAGTCTCAGATATGGATTTTTCTTTGCCACTTTGCCCTGAAGCCCAAAATCCCACAGCCGCCTCTTCACTGTAGATGTTGACACTGGTGTTTTGCGGGTACTATTTAATGAAGATGCCAGTTGGGGACCTGTGAGGCGTCTGTTTCTCAAACTAGAGACTCTAATGTGCTTATCTTCTTGCTTAGTTGTGCAACGCGGCCTCCCACTTCTTTTTCTACTCTGGTTAGAGCCTGTTTGTGCTGTCCTCTGAAGGGAGTAGTACACACCGTTGTAGGAAATCTTCAATTTCTTAGCAATTTCTTGCATGGAATAGCCTTTATTTTTAAGAGCAAGAATAGACTGTCGAGTTTCAGATGAAAGTTCTCTTTTTCTGGCCATTTTGAGCGTTTAATTGACCCCACAAATGTGATGCTCCAGAAACACAATCTGCTCAAAGGAAGGTCAGTTTTGTAGCTTCTGTAATGAGCTAGACTGTTTTCAGATGTGTGAACATGATTGCACAAGGGTTTTCTAATCATCAATTAGCCTTCTGAGCCAATGAGCAAACACATTGTACCATTAGAACACTGGAGTGATAGTTGCTGGAAATGGGCCTCTATACACCTATGTAGATATTGTACCAAAAAACAGACATTTGCAGCTAGAATAGTCATTTACCACATTAGCAATGTATAGAGTGTATTTGTTTAAAGTTAGGACTAGTTTAAAGTTATCTTAATTGAAAAGTACAGTGCTTTTCCTTCAAAAATAAGGACATTTCAATGTGACCCCAAACTTTTGAACGTTAGTGTAGCTACGATATTTATACCTTTCATAGCAGAATTTCCTTGTATCTATGTTTACACTCCCATAAATCCACCTGCAGTACCCCCCCCGTTTGTATGTTCGTTGTTTTAAATATCTCTTCCAGTCTTGATTCATTGTTTTTATGTACTGTCTTGATTATGTGTTTTTATTAATTAAAATTTTTCTATTTTTGTGAATAATTTGAGGATCAGTGATTTTTTTATAGGTTTACACATTAAAGGGAACCTGTCACCCCTCGTGCCGGGGTGACAGGCTCCCGACACCCCGTTAGAGCCCCATATACTTACCTAATCCCGCCGGGTCCCGCTTCTGGAGGTGGTCGGGTGACTGAGATCTCAGCCGCTGCAGCCCGGCGCGCGCGCTGAGAGATGAGTTCAACACCCATAGAGAATGACAGGAGAGTCCAGCGCTCCGTCATTCTCTATGAGCGTTGGACTCATCTCTCAGCGCGCGCGCCGGGCTGCAGCGGCTGAGATCTCCGTCACCCGACCACCTCCAGAAGCGGGACCCGGCGGGATTAGGTGAGTATATGGGGCTCTAACGGGGGTCGGGAGCCTGTCACCCCGGCACGGGGGGTGACAGGTTCCCTTTAAAAAGACGTATACCTTGTAATGTGCTTTAATTACCGTCCTGGCCCCTTCCCCTATGCAACCCCTTCACTTATGTGATCACTGTTAACCACAGAATCATCAGCCATCACCATCTTGTGATAAATCTCTCTGTGTAAAGGAATCATTACGCTACCTACAGCTGGAATTAATGATCATAATTGTTCATTTTGGCCTTAGGTAGTGTTATACAATGGCCGTTTGACGTTAAACAATGGCTTTAGGCTGCATTCACAAGTCCCGTAAATTTCGGGCCCTACAGACACGGAAGTCCTGTCATAAAATGTTTCCCGCCCAGCATGATGTATCAATATCATGCCGGCAGCGGGAAAACTCTTTGAATCTTCACTGCACTGTAGTGAACTTGCGTCTCTGTCACTACAGTGCCACGGTGGTTCAAAGAATTTCCCCACCCAGCATGATATTGATACATGCTGGGTGGGGAAACATTCCCTGACAGGGCTTCCCCCTTTGTATGGCCTGTAAATTACAAGACGTGTGAATGCAGCCTTAGGCCATGTTTATACAACTTATATTTTTGTAAATGTACGGCCGTTGCTGCCGATTGCAACAACGTCCGTGATTAATACAAAAATATACGTTACCTTGGCGGCTATGGAATCCTGGCCAGAGCGTCTACACATAGTAAACACTCCGGTCGGGATCTCTAGCGGTCCCGTAGAAAACTGACATGTCAGCTATTCAATGAAAACCCTGTCAGTGCACACTATGGAGCGGGGAATTTTGATGCGGGTGCGCATGGATGCGCCCGCATCAGAAATCAGCGGCGCTAAAGATCATCCAGCCGGTACTGCAGTACCTCCTGACTTCGTGAACACCCGGCCGTTCCGTGACCGGCCGGGTGATCTTTCCGGCCGCGGAGCTCTGATGCGGGCGCATCAGCATGCGCCCGCATCAGAGCTTCCCATAACCCACAGTGAAGCGAGCCGCTTTCTTCACTGTGTGAACTGACAGGTCTTTCTGCGGCCGGAATTCACTGAATTCCGGCCTCAGAAAACTGACATGTCAGTTTTTTCCGGCGCCGCATGGGATCCTGGCCGGTGCGTATACGATGTGTGTATGCTCCGGCCGGGATCCCATTGCAAATAAGGCTATGTTCAACTCCACAAAACTACGGCTGTAGTTCTGCGGCGAGAACTACGGCCGTAGTTTTAGGTAGTGTGAACATAGCCTTAAACTGCAAACCCAGTCATCATACGTTTGTGACAACTACAAGTTCTTATGTGTACACCTAACAAAAAACAAAAGGGGCTGACATGTAACTACTTTCTAGGCATTTAATTAGTAAAACACCATACAAGGAATCACTGTAAAATAAGATTGCATTCACACATTCTGTAAATGCAGACAATGTGATAAAGAATGGAGTTTGGCATTCCCATCGTCATGATTCATTATGATGCCAGGAGCTCCAAAACGGTTTAAATCTTCCTGTTACTGTATTGCATGCCAGTGCAGTAGCGCAAATATTTAAATCGGGGATAATTTAGCAGTAAAAAAACCAAACATTTTTATAATTCGGCCTCATGCTTTATGCATAAAGTGAATTATAATGTCTATATTTGTTGTCTTTTTTAGGGCAGAGGGAAAAATTAAGCACTGCAAAATCCATAAAGACGGCCGTCTGTTTGTTCTTGGGACTTCTGCCTATTTTGAGAATTTGGTGGAGTTGGTTAATTATTATGAGAAGCATGCTCTGTACAGAAAAATTAAGCTACGATACCCGGTGACAGAAGAGCTACTGGAAAGACTGAACGCTGTATGCATTATCTGATTTATCTTGTTTATCATGCATTTCCATAGCCAACCTCAAAATAGATCTAAACCCTTGAAAGCATATACATGTATCTGGATACACCTACAGAAATAACTTTATATGCAAAATATAAAATAATAACTAATGCGATTTACCTTGGTAAGATTACAGCATTTCCACAAAAAGGGAGCAGTCACTATTGCTGTATAAATGCACATATAACATAACATAAGATTTGATCCAAGAGATTCAGTATAAGTCTAAGTTCAAACACCATAAAATAAAAGAAAAATACAACCATAATTTTAAGGCGGCGTCTCCCAGCGGTTAGCCAATCAGTGCACTGCGGCGGGGCAGCACACTGATTGGCTAAATGCCGGGAGCCCCAATGCAAGCTGGAGTGGGGACCCGGTACAGTATGTTCCCTGGGCTCGGGCATTAATAGCGCTGAGATAGACATAATGTCAGCGGGATGACAAATAGAGATGAGCGGACCGTCAGACTTTTGGTCCGACGGCATCGACGCTCTCTCATCATGCCTTTGATCCCGGCCGCATAGTTGCGATCCCGCGAATATGCGGCCAGGATATTCCAGGGAATTCAACAGCGATTCCCTGGAATATCCTGGCCGCATATTCCCGTGAGCCCAACTATGCGGCCGGGATCAAAGGCATGATGAGAGAGCGAACTGCTTTTGGACCAAAAGTCTGCGCAGTTCGCTCATTTCTAATGACAATCCCGCTGTGAGTATGTCAGCCCATTAAAGTGAATGGACAAGTATTCGCAGTGGATTCCTCTGCGAATTCACAACAAGAAATCCGCTGCGGATAGGTTATGTGTGAAGCTACCCTAGCAGTTTGAAATGCTGGAAAAAAACCTTTAAAGAAGAAGTCAGGTAAAAAATTTTATTAAAGTATTGTATTGTGCCCCAAAAGTTATACAAATCACCAATATACATTTATTACTGGAAATGCACGCAAAGTGCTTTTTCCCCTGCACTTACTACTGCACCAAGGCTTCACTTCCTGGATAAAATGTTGATGTCACGACCAGACTCCCAGAGCTGTGCGGGCTGTGGCTGCTGGAGAGGATGATGGCAGGGGGACACTGAGGGACACAGGGCACTGGAGGGACACTGAGTATCCCTCTGCCAACATCCTCTCCAGCAGCCACAGCCCGCACAGCTCTGGGAGTCGGGTCATGACTAGGGATGAGCGAACTATCGGCTTCTGATTCCCGCTGTCTACCCGCTCCATGGAGAGGGTGGATACAGGCTAAGGACCGCCTAGAAAACTGGGATAGAGCCTATGGCTATTGCTGTATCCCAGTTTTCCAGGCGGTCCTCAGGCTGTATCCAACCTCTCCACAGAGCGGGCAGACAGCGGGAATCAGAAGCCGATAGTTCAGGTTCATACGAACCCGAACCTCGGCCGGTTCGCTCATCCCTAGTCGTGACATCACCATGTTATCCAGGAAGTGAAGCCTTGATGCAGTAGTAAGTGCAGGGAAAAAAGCACTTTATAAGCATTTCCCGTAATAAGTGTATATTGGTGGTTTGTATAACTTTTGGGGGACAATACAATACTTTAATAAAAAAATTTGCTGGACTTCTCTTTTAAATGGGCAGTCGTCCCAGCTGCAACCAGTGAATGACGGAGGGAGCATTTTTGAGTACAATTCGGAACCTCCAATAACTTAGAGCATCTGATATAACATTAAGACATCTGATTTAATAAAATTCTACATTATTTGATGTTTCTTCTAATTTAGGAAAAGGATATGGGCTCCATTTATGGTGGAAATTATGTGGATCCCAATGAAATCACTCCAGCCATGGTAAGCAAACATTGACATTGTAATCAGCTAAAAATATAATATATCACAAGCTGCCTACAGTACAGAGTGGACTGAATTTTGAACATGATGCTTCCTTTGAAAAAGTAAACAGAAGCGGATCCAATACTGAAACTTGGAATACACCATAAACATCAGCCATTCAGAGTGGGAATCATGTACCACTAAGTTGTGTAACTAAGAAGATTTCCTTGTAGACAGGCAGGGAAACTAACAGACTTTTTTAGCTACACCCTCTTATTGGTAACGTACAGGCAGTATAAGGATATTATTACATGGGGCTGTTTTTCTGTGATTACAATATTGCAACAAAAAAGTCTTTAAAATAACTTATGTAAATACAGTATACTATAAAAGGGGTGAGATGGAGTGGAGTAACGTGACTGCAGAATCAGACATCACAGGGCTTGTATGCAAGGGAACTGCATATTTTCAATAAAAACTTTCACAAAAGACTATTCCAAAGTTGCTTAGTTTTATATATACATAAATGTTATCAAAGGGTAGTTTGAAATGAGTACTTTTTTTTTTTTTTTACCATAAATCATGTCTGAAGCCTGTGCTGTCTCTTCTGGTTTCTACACAAAAAAATTACCCACCAGAGTTTGCTTAGGCAGTCGTAAAGACATTAAAGAGAACATGTCACCATTCCTAATCTGTCTGTGTTAGTAAAGGCCGCCCTGTGGACTCCACTTGAAGTTCCCCCTGTCCCATAGACTATATTCTCAAATGAAATCAGCCATCTGCCCAAACAATTGATTTGGTAATTCTTTGGGCAGACAGTGGACTTCGTTTGAGAATATGATTGAGTCTATGGGACAGGTGGAACTTCAAACGAAGTCCACAGGGCAGCCTCTGCTTGAAACTCCGCTGAATATTCCGTAGTGGGAATATACCCTTATTCAGGAACATCTATTCTTATAACTCTGTGCTGGCTTGTTATTCTTACTAAAACTGTATGATTCAAAAACCAACTGGATGTTACCCGTTGGGGGCCTGTCACAATACTGTCTTGCACTGTCAGCTCTGATTGGATAGTACTAAACAGTGTAGGGACATCCCCGAAAAGTAACATCCGGTTGGGCTGTACATTGCTAGTACCAGAGGAATGAGATAACACAGAGCTATAAAGATAGGTGATCCACACTCTAGTGACATGTCTGTTTTGGTAAACACTTGTGTTCCCCATAAACTAACACTTGTGGAGCATTTTTTCTTATAACTCTGCATTATGCTATTATGTTTATCTTGGAAATGTTCAGATAAATTGACAATTAAAGGGGTTATCCAGCGCTACAAAAACATGGCCACTTTCTTCCAGAGACAGCCCCACTCTTGTCTCCAACTTGGGCAGGTTTTTCTGCTCAGTTTTATTGAAATGAATGGAGCTTAATTGCAAACTGCACCTAAACTGGAGACAAGAGTCGTGTTGTCTCTGAAAGAAAGTGACCATGTTTTTGTAGCGTTGGATAACCTGTTTAAGACTAACCATTCTGTCAAAAAGTACAATCTGACCTGACAGTCTAAAGGTGCCCATGCAACTTTAATAGCTGTCAGGCCAGCGTTTGTTTGGGTGACAGCTATCTCTACCTTTCAAATTAAAATTTGGCTAGGCTGAGCGATCATACATTGTGAATGGGGAGATGCAGAGGCAGATCAGACAGTTGAAATTCACTATGCCCAATCATCATCTCTTAGGGGAGAGTTGGAAGGCCTCCATACACATTAGACAGCCAGCCAGTCCTGACAAAATCTGTGAGTTTGGCAGATTTTTTTTTACTTATATGAATGGGGGTCTTTAGGGTGCTCTTCCACATAATGTTAGTGATCTGTTAGTGAGTGCTAACTGTGTCCACTACTGCCTGTGTAAGGCCACTGTTAGCTGTGTTGGACTTCATCCTATTGACAAAGGAAATTATTGTTTTAAAAAGAGTCATGAGAATTGATGGTCTATTAGTTGCATCCTACCTCTTAAAGGAAAAGTGGCCATTTGAAAAATTCTACAGCTGGCAGGGGCAGGGGGGAACATAACAAACAATCACCTGGATCCCTGCCGGAAGGCATTTTCCCCTGACATCACGACTCTGGATGGACTGCACGCTCAGCCAATCAAAGACTGCATTGGTGTCCCGCCCCAGTCACTGACTGACTGACTGACTGACTGAGTGGCCAGTCCATCAATTGCGTCGTAACGTTGGAGGTGCAGGAGATCCCGGAGCAGCAATCCAAAGCAGCTACAGCAAAGGCGAGGTAAGTTGTGATAATATATGTTCCCCCCAGCGGGATGGAAGATTCTTCTCCTTTAGTCATTACTCTATGACATGTTAGAGGAGCACTTAAGGTGGAATGCTTCTTCCAAGATGTATATACACATATGTATAGACTGTTGACCCTGTATGCTACTTCTGCTTCCACACTGACATTTATTTTACGTACTTCAAGCCACAAGGAACAGTCAGAGCTTTATACAACTACACGGCTACAAGACCTGATGAGCTGAGCTTCTGCACGGGCGCCTTAATTCACAACGTTGTTAAAGTCTATGATGGATGGCAAGTATCAGTTATTATTTCATCCACAAATGGCTTTAAATTTGAGATGTTTAAGGATGTTCCAATGAGGCTTGTGCTACCTAAGAGGAAAGGTACATACAGCCTGAAAATATGGGAGTAGGAGATGTAACTCTATGATAACCCCTTCAGGAGTTTTAATGGAAGCCTACTTGGTTGTAACCCAGCTTTCCAAAGTCTACCTATGAACTAAAAAAGCTGATAGGAAACGGGGAAAGTGCAAGTCAGACTTTAGACTTATAGCTTATGTTTATTGAAAAATGCTTGTCCAAGTGACGTTACAAAGCGGATCTGTGTTGGAACATATAATTAATTATACTTATTAGTTACAAGTTTACATCTACTATCTCTGAATTTTATATAATACATATTTATTAGTAAAAAGATGTATCTTTCATTTTGCAGGTGGACAGGAGACTATGGAGATAAGATACAGCATTATTTTCCATCAAACTATGTCGAGGACATATCAATGAATAAGGAGGGATTTACAAATCAAGTAAGATATTCTGGTTTCCCGGCTGGATGGCCACATTTACTTTTTAATTAACTATGCATTTTATTATTCTAAAACATTCTTGTTCCTAGGGGGCAGTGATACCGCAGTTATATTCTCGTACATGGGGTGTAGTGATATAGTAGATATATTCTTATAGAAAGTATCTAGTCTTATAATGGTTATATTCTTTTACCTGGAGGGCAGTATTATAGTAGTTATAGCTCACACACAATAGAGAAACAATCAGTTGGCATATAAGTTTAATGGACTGGACAAGAAATACCTGTGCTGGAGGTGCTCCTGGTAAAGACAAATTGGCAAAGCATATTTGTAGAACAAAGACAACAGGGCACTCACCCCTACTGCCGGCTTGAGACTCTTTATTCAGCGTTTTACATCCGAAAGGAAGAGGGAGGTTAGGTGGACTCGTGGAGTCCTCGGCAGGAAGAAGTGCCAGTGTGTGTGAAATGGCTGTATGCGCCTGCGAGTTTACCTGTCCTCCCACTCCCTTTCTGGTGTGAAACTCTGAATAAAGAGCCTCAAACCTGCAGTATCGGTGAGTGCCGCGTTGTCTTTGTTCTTCAAATATTATGCTATAATAGTTATATTCTTGTACAGAGGGTGTATTTATACTCTTTTACACGGGGTGGGGGGTGGGAATGTAATAGTCCCTCATGTCATCCTGAAATCAATATTAATTGATTTTTGGATGACCATTGTAAGTTGGTACTATTGTATCTTGAGTCCAGAACTCTATGGGAAACCAATACTGGGCTCTGAAGCCCCCAGCCTGTCATCCAGAAATACAAAACAATGAATCTAAGATAAAAGTGAGCAGATAACCAAACAGATAGGAAAAAAGAAAGTATATATTACATATTAAACTGAGAAAGCGCTACTGCAGGCTGTAAATCTCATTTTTAGCGACGATAGGAGTTTTTTCAGGGTTCTGAACAGTAGATACTTGCAGCAGAAAAATAAAATGGTGCCACCCCGCCCTCACCTGGTATACAAAGTAGCAGCTCAACCTGACACAGGTAGAGAGGTGCTAGTCATGATGTAGGTGGGGAAGTCTGTGGTATGCTAAGTATAGTTATAAGATACAGTGTCCATAAAAAAAACACTATATGTTGAAAATATTGTAACCTAACGCCATTGTGAATTACGGGACCACTGTAAATATATTCTTAAACATAAAGCAAATTATTGCAGTAGTTTTAGGCTTGAAATATGTGGGTTGATGTTCTTTAATTAAATTTACATTCTTGCCAACTTCTTATATTTCACAGATTATCGAAGACAATCCCTTGGGGGCTATGTGTAGAGGTATCCTGGATCTCGGGACATATGAAATCAGTAAGTGTGTGGAAAACACAGACATTTGTACTTAGGAATAAGAATGTAAATATAACTAAAGGGGCTATCAAGCTTGGACAACTCCTCTTCTAATGACAGGTCGCGTACGAACCAGGTGAATAGAGGGCTCCACTACTTAAAGAGAACCAATCAGTATGATCCCAGCTGAACCAAATAGAGCTCCTACGCAGCTCCCCTACTATATCTGCATTGTCTTCAGCAGTATATTTAGGAACAACTTTTATTCCAGCGCACAAGGCAGGGAGAGAGGCAAGAACTAGTCATTTGGGCAGAGACCAGGCTGTAACTAGTCACGGCTCTCTGCCTGTCAGCGCACTCTGCGGAGATCATTGACAGACAGAAAGACCTGTTGGTAGCCTCTCTGCCAGGCAATTATCCCTGCAAAGTGGAATAAAAGACATTTTTCCTTTATATACAGATTCCACTGAAGACAACAGAGATATGATGGGGGAGCTAAGTAGGAGTTCTGTTTGGTGCAGCTGGTAGCTACACCATCACGACCATTACAATCTACTGCTGCTACCATGATAATCCAGGGTTACGTGTATCTATATACTATCTGGCTTAAACAGAGTCTGTTATATGTGTGGATACGGATATGAAGGGTGATTTGGATCCACAAAATATTATCATGAAAACATGAAATCATGATATCATGAAATCAGTTAGGGAATATTATCTTTGAAATTGCTCTAACTTGAAGAGATCATATGTCAACAAAGAAGAACATAGTTGCCAACAGTGATGATTTTTGTAGGAGAATCTGTAAAACAGGACTATTAAAGGGACAAAGTTTATGAAAATTCTGCTCCAAAATAAGTGCCCTGAATGTTCCAATTTTGACAATTAAAATGTTGGCAAACATACAAGATATGTTCATAAATTCTGTTGCATCATGCTGATGGGAGGGTTAAGGTTTAGCACAAGGAGCATGATTCAGTGAATCCTTCCTGTGATGCTTCAAGTGTTCAGGCTCGTTTCTTGGCAAAACATAGGTCCACAATTTCTGGATGATTGTTTGGATAGTAAAACTTCTCTATGCATTGTGGTCGACCAAAGTTTATACTTTCAGGCCATGATGTATAGTGTGCCAGTTGTATAGTTATTACCATTACTCGTGTAAATTTTCATTACTCTCCTGACCTCTATAGTTCCCAGATCTCAAATATATAGAGCATATCTGGGGCAAGGTAGAACTGGCTGATCAGAGCACATCATCCATCTAACATGAGACATTTGTGCAAATTTAGTCCACATGGACTAATATTTTTTCAAAAAGATTTCAATGACGTCATGATAAATTGCTGCAGTTCTGAAGGTCATTGTAGATTAATAGCCAACAGATCGCATCCGCAAAAATACGGATTCCATAGGTATCTATTAGCGTGTCCGTGGAGGAATTTCAGTCCGCACTAGGGCCTATCCATTTTTTTTCTTTTTGCGGTACGGATCACAGCCCTATACCCACATGTGTGAATGGGGCCATTGAAATACATGGATCTTATCTTCTGTCTGCAATCGCGGATCCACAGAATTGCGGACATGTGAATAGGGCCTAAAGGTATGAGCATAGAATTCTATTACCATAATCGACCTTAATGTAGTTCTGTTCATAAATATATGTCTGTCTGTATTGAAATAAAATTACATTTGGGTTTCTCATTGTTCTAAAAAATTTCTTTATTTAACAGAGAAACAGGTACAAGGCAAACACAACAAACTGTTTGTCTTTTCACTGGAACCCAAAGATCAAAAGGATCCTGCAGTAGATTTTGCAGCCGAGAAAGTGGAAGAACTATTTGAATGGTATAAACATATTCATACGATAATACACCAAAAAGGAGCAGAGGTTAGTGTATTATTATTGTTTTTTTGGAGCACCCTTGGTTCCAAAATACATATGTGTGTGTGCATGTGTGTAATTCTGGGGTCATATCAACCCTTAGAGGAATTTAAATGTAGAAATATAAAACAACCAGCATCTTTGTGAATACAGTGCGGAAGTATAATACAAGAAGTCACTCAAGATTGTATCTGTTCACTAATCTAATTATAAAGTGAGTTATAAAGGGGAATTCCAGTCCTAAGCACTTAAAACATATCCACTGGGTAAGTGACACATGCTTGATGGGTAAGTGCAGGAGCATAGCTAAAAGTTCATGGGCCCTGGTGCAAATGTTGGCCTCACCCATCCCCCCGTCTATGGTCTTATAGATCTGCTGTCACCCACACACTTGCCCATGCCATATATATAATTATTAAAACTAATCTATACAATAAAGTGTTAAAAATAATTTACTTTTAACCTTTGTTGGTGAACAACACAGGGAGATACCAAACAGAGGAACAGCTTAACACACATTTCCTATATCTTCTGTTCCTGTCCCTTGTTTTATTACTTAACTTCTCTGACCCTTGACCAGTGTAACACCTCTACCCTGCCAGTGCTTCTGCACAGACTGCTTACATTTAGCAGGTCAGGCAACCTACACAGTCAACAAAACACAGTTATCACTGAACTCAAGGAGATCAGTGAAAAAATTCCAATGAAGTACTCAATCAAGAGTCTCCACTGATGCCCCCAAAAATTTAAATATGCAAAACAGGAGTCCGTGGAGCCTCAGTTGAGAGTCTCAAAACACGGAACAGCCAGATATCACTAGCCTGTTGCCACGGGGTGCCTCCAAGGATAGGGAGAGCACCACACCACCCTGATAAATAGCCCCTTAAGTCCCGCTCGGTTGCAAGTATTGGAACATAAATAGGGAAACACCAGGGTGGCCCCTTAAAGTGTCACTGTTGTTTCGTGTTTTTTTTTTTACAGAAATTAATAGTACAGTCGATTTTAAGAAACTTTGTAATTGGGTTTATTAGGCAAATATGCAATTATCTGCATTCAAAAAGCCTTTCCCCAGGTCCCCCCCCCCCCCCTCTCTACATCTACTGCTCATTATTAGGAAATCTTGACTCTTTTACACAGTCGGGCCCTGTGTAACCTATGGAGATGGGAGAGGGGAGGGGGGATTAGTCGGTAGCAGAGAGAAGAGAACAAAGGATTACACAGAGGGGACCTGTGTGAAGCTGGTAATCAGAGGTCAGAGAGGTCAGTGCTGATGTCAGAGGAGATAGCCCTGTGATGTAGTTGTAAATTAACTCTTTGTTGTCCTGTTTTGGTGCCTCATCTCCCTCCACCCCTCCCCTCTCCATAGACAATCATGAAGACAGGGGGGAGAGCTTCAAACTGCTTTTTCATTATAAAAATGCTTTTTTCGGCTAATAAACCCAATTACAAAGTTTCTTAAAATTGCTTGTACTATTGATTTCTGCAAAAAAATGTAAACAACAGTGACACTTTAAGGAGGTGATGGGGTGTTCAGGCCTCCCCTGCGACCTTTACAGCTACACAACTGGGTGAGGGTCTGACCACTGAGACCTACAACAATTTAAAGAACTGAGGATCCTGACCTCCCTTTTTTCCCCTGACACAAGACTGTGGTGACTAGGTGTTTGAATGACACTGGGGTTACATCCTATCACTATTAAAGTGTACCTGTCACCAGGGGCGTAACTTAAGATGGCTTGGCCCCATAGCAAACCTTTGATTGGGCCCCCCCTTCCCGACTGACTACTAAGTCACCAAGTCAAGTCATAACTGCAAGCAGTCCTCAGGAGTGCTTGCAGGTAAAGGGACATTTGCAGAAACGGGGAGTCCCCTTTGGCGCTGCAAATAATGACTCAGGGGGCCCAGTGTATTAAAGGAGCAGGCAACGGGGCCCCCTGATGTGGTGGGCCCCATAGCAGCCGCTATGGCTGCTAGAGTGGTAGTTACGCCCCTGCCTGTCACCACGTGTTTTGACTCGATTGGCAGAGAATTCTGCTCTTCAGACAGAAGTTCGGGTATGCATGGAGACAACCTTTTCTGATCCCCTTACTGGATCAGAAAGGGGGTTATGCACATTACTGTCACAGAGTGGGCAAACTTCCAAGTGGAAATCAAACAGTGGATGTGGTGACAAGTATGCTTTAGCTGAAAGTCAGTTGTATTGACAGATATAGCTGAGCTCTGGACTATACATATTGTAATGATTTGACCATTCTAATCCCCTAAGGGTTGGTCCTCTCTGACATGCTATGTCATTGGAAGGGCCACAGTACTAGTTAGAGGCTCTGTCAGCAGGTTTATAAGGGTAGCATAAACTGTGCAGCTAATTCAGAGATATCTCCCTGAATAACACAGCCAATAAGTTATGTGCATGAGCCCAGTAGTACTCAATATTCATTGAGTATTCATTCATACTCAATATTCACTGAGAAGCAGAAAACTCCACCCACTAGCTGCTGATTGGAAGTTATCTATCCATGCTGTGTATATGCAGTCAGCTGTCAATCAGCATCTAGATGGAGGGGTGTGGCAAGAATCTATTCTCCTGCATATAAGGAGAGTGGCTGAACAGAATGATGGAAGTAATACATTGATCTGTTCAGCATTTATGTCACTAGTTTATGCTGCCCTCATTTAAGGCAGCATAAACCTAGTGACAGATTCCCTTTAACCTATCTGAATGTACAAATAATACTTGCATAGAGCACTGATCTGATCATATCAGTGCGTCAATCCTTTGGCAGAACCTATTCACATAATGTATATCTACAAAGCAAATTAGAACTTCATTTACAGCACAATTCATTGCTGGACCTTTGTAGGTAAAAGGGTTAGGGGGTTGAGACTATATTTTTTTTATTATAATAAGCAAAATTAAGTTTCAATCAGTTCCTAATGCAAACATCTGGAGTTAAGTGACTCTGACATCAGCCACTTGTCTTGATTGCTAGCGACATGAATATGTTTAATCGCAATTGGCATATTATACATTTTAATTTGCTTCTCCCATTGACTTTAACAACCCCATACATATTTATGCTCCTGCCACACACTGGTACAAAAAATCTCATTCAGAGTGTAATTTGTCAAATTGTTAGTTAATTTTTTTTAAAAGATTTTTTTTTATGTGATCAAGATGGGAAGCAATAAAACAAGCAAGCAAATATCTACCTTTCTCATCTTCAACATGTTCCAGGGAGTTGGAAAGGATGAGTGGCATGACATTTTCTAACTGTTCTCGAACTATGAAGGGAATTTATAAGACTGCCATTTTATATGCCTGGTCTTAAAAAGGGTTTCCAATGAGGGAACCTAAATTCAACTGTCTAAAAAAACAAGAAACATATATTGGTAAATAAAGTTATTTTACTACTAATGTGTTGTCTTTTCCTTCTGATGCAATATATCCAAAACACATCACCACAGTGCTCAGGACGGGCCGTATCCGGTCTTCATGCTGCAACTACAGCGCTCTTCGGAAGGCAGGGTCCATAATATAGATTTGCTAAGTTGTCTTAACTGCACTACTTCTGGTTTACATCTTATAACAGACTTCCTGTTTCTGCTGCATGCGGGTACTCCAACTAGGAATTCAACCAACTCTCGTTCCCTCCCACTTTGAGGGAGGCTCCTGTGGATGCAGAATTATAGTCCAGAAGGTGTAGTAGGAGGGAGACAGAGTTGGCTAAATCTCTAGCTAGAATGTACAGCAGGAAAAGAAAGTCCATTACAGGATGTACACCACACAGGAGGTGGGGAAACAAAGACAAAAAAGTTAACAGTTGGCATCAGCTGCAGAAGGAAAGCAAAAAAAGACCACAGAAAGGCAAACTCTCTTTACCAATATATGTTCATTTATTAAACAGTGGAAAAACAGGTCATTTAAGTTGGAGGGACATTTTAAAGGGGTTATTTGAATAAAACAGCAAATGGGACTGAGATGCAGTACCAGACACAGTACAGATTCCCTTGAGCTGAACATTGGTAGATTTTAGTCCTGTATACCTCTTAAAATTAGCTCTGAGATTTAGTGGCTTACAATTATCATAATTATTTGAATCATTAAGAAAGGATGGCTGCCTGTAAAAATACTGTCAAACAAGGACATTCATGGGTTGCTCTTACATTGACGTACATGTAGTGTATCACTCAAGCATTTATTAGAGTTTTTATATTTTTATAGTTTTTTATATTTTGCTGGGGCTGCAGAGAAAACAATAAAGAACCCCATAATCACCCAATGAATTGACAGCCCCCTTAGCCATTCACTGGCCGCTTCATTGTCCCGCTTCAGTCAGTGATTGGCTGAGTGGGCTGTTACTGCAAAGACAAGGCCATCTCAAAAGTAGCAGCCAAAGCGTTCAGCAGGGAATCCAAAGATGTCACAGGAGGACCCCTGGGATATCATGTTAGGTGAGTATGGGTTCTTTATTATTTTCTCTGCAGCCCCAGCAATTTATAAAATAAAATAAATGTTCAGAGTACTCTTCAAGTCTTTTACCAAGTCAAGATATTTTACCCTTCTCTTTCTAACAGACCTAAGGGCATCAGACCTACATGTTTTCATCTATTAATAAGAATAGAAACAAAGCCATTAATAATATCGCTTCTATTATCATTATGATAGTTCATTATTCGCCTTCAGAAGTCTGAATTAAAAAGGCAGTGATAAATTCTACAGTACTGTACCATTTGGTTCCTCATTCGTCAAGCTAACCTCATTGCCTCATATTTACAGGATTTTTTCTTTAAGACCTGCGAAAAGAATCAGGTTATTGCAAGAGAGTTGTCTGACTTGGTAATTTATTGTAAACCAAGGAGTGAGGCCAAGGACAATCTAGGTAATGTTGAAAGTTTACATGTTGTGATGATTTTCCTACATGACGCTGTACCTTATTTTAGTGGTCTTTATAAGATATCCAAATCAAGGTTCTGGGACCATTACCACTCGATAAAGATACTTTTAATGCAAAATTAACAGCAGCCTAGAAGACTCTAACCTACTGTTATGTCCCCATAGGATCAGAGATGCTGAGAATTAGGGTAGTTTTCTTACCTTCATCCTTAGCACTGTTAAAATCTTCAGTTTTATTTATATGTAAATTAGGCAGTTTGGTGAGCTGAGGGTGGTACGTTCCACCCTGCCAAACCATCCCTCCTCATGAATTCAACTAGCACTGATGAATGACTGATGAATGACTGGAGTGATGTCACTGCAGAGTGCCACCTCAATATTTATTAGGAGACAGGGGCCAGATGTGCACCAAAGGCTGTAGCACTACCCCTAGTGCATTAAACCCCAAAATTTTCATATTAATAAAATATAGAATTAAAAAAAAACAATGGTGAGGATACTGGTTTGAAAATTACCTTAAGGGTGCCTTCACACCTACCAACTCGCAGCGTTAATAACGCTGCAAGTCGGCTAGGTCCTGGCAGATCACTGTCATTACATACACGCAGCGGTCTGAACGACCACTGCGTGTATGTAAATCTGCCGGCCGCTTAACAGGACAGGACGAGAGCAGGACGCCGGGACCCCGTGCAGCAAGGAGGTAATGTATGCGGAGCGGGAGGCGGCCGGCTCTTTCTGACTCTTTCTGAAATTTAGATTAAAAGCACCTGAAGAACATTGTTGTCCAATAATTTATTGAGATGCGCAGCACTGAGGAGAGAATCAAGTAATGAGTTTAATAGCGAGTGGTTCAGATCTTGCTACCGGAGAAGGCACTGCCGAATTTATGACTCGGTGACAGTTTCCCAAGCGTAATAACTTGTTTTCTCGACATAAATATATTCCATTCTCCCGCCTCGAGCATGTCCAATTAAAATAACTCATTTAATTATGCAATTATTTTAACTGTCTGTTAATGAGTAATCTGGGGCTGGCAATTATGAAAGTTCACCTAAACACGTGTGAAGGTTGCAGATATAGGTTTTCCATCAATGACAGCAAAAGGCATGGGTGACATTAGTCTAAGGTGCCCCTCAAAACCTAAGACATAAACAGAGATATTAGCATATTTTGGTATAAGTGTTCAGGCATAGTCTTCAAGTACATTGCTTAATATTTTCGTTATAAACGATTCTTTAATAAAGAGCTAAGAAGTAAAAAAGTGGGTGTAATTTGAACCTGGAGGACCTTATAACAACATTTTTATAGTCTTCATAATTACCACATAGACTACAATGGATGGACATAGGTAGGGGGGCAATGAGGTCTTACAATTGTAAGCATCTACATTTCTATATATGTTTTTCTAAATATAATGTAAAAAAACAAAGAAAGGTGCCAACTTACATCTTTAAAACCTATGAAAAGTGTGTTAGCAAGACATAGGGATACACAATGGAGACCTACAAGGTCTGCATAAATGCTGCATAGAAGGACAGGATAAATTTGGTCTGGAAAGCAGTTTAAAGTGTCACTGTCATTATAACGTATAGCTTTCAAAATCTAAATCAACGCTGTAAAACAAAGCTGAACTTACCAGAAATCCAGGTCCAGTTTCCTGATGGCAGATTTTTAGTCTTGTGCTGGTTAAAAAAAGAGACTAAACACATGAAGTGGGGCCAGTGCTGAGAGTCATGGCTCAATGTGTCCGTCAATCACATGACTGTCTTCTCTGTAAACTCGCAGATGACCTGGGAAACAGGGGGCTTCCTGTTTTTAGAATCCTTGGGAAAAAAAAGGGTCAGAACACAGGAAGTGCCGTGTTTTCCATGATAACTAAAAAAAATTATGAATGTAAATTGCAAACTTGCTTTTTATCACATCTAATGTTGATTTGAATGTTAGGTTTTAAAAGTTATAACGCCAGTGACACTTAAATTTAAATTCACAGTAGCAAAAAAAGTTGCAAAAGTGTACATGGCCTTTAAATTATGTTACAGATCATCAGCTGATCGATATAGACTACGGGCAATTAGTTTTCCTATGGGGCCATAGGAATAGTTTTAATATACTTAAAAGGGTTTTCCGCTCATGATGAAAAGAATAAAAATGCCTGTGAGTATTTTAAGTAGAGATGAGCGAACCGGGTTCGGGTTCGAGTCGATCCGAACCCGAACGTTCGGTATTTGATTAGCTGGGGCTGCTGAACTTGGATAAAGCTCTAAGGTTGTCTGGTAAACATGGATACAGCCAATGACTATATCCATATTTTCCACATAGCCTTAGGGCTTTATCCAAGTTCAGCAGCCACCGCTAATCAAATGCTGAACGTTCGGATTCGGATCGACTCGAGCATGCTCAAGGTTCACTCATCTCTAATTTTAAGCCTTCTCATGCCTCTCTATGTGCCGCTGTTATTGTTTTTTAACTTTTTAAAAAAAAAAATGCTTGCATGCAGCTAAGATGGCACTGGCCGTCAAAATACATTTCCCATCATGCAGCGCAACGTCTTAACTGGTTCATAGAGGCACCAACAGCAGATCGCCATCAGTGTGATTCAGAGACACTCCTGCCCACCAGGCAAAGACAGCTAATTGCTGGCAGTGTGACCCAGAACCACATCTGGGGCCCATAGAGCTTCCGACACTCTGAGTGCTTATCCTTTTTGGGAAATCTCACACAGGCCAGTCAGAGCTAGTTAGAAGTCCAGATGTGGCCCCCGAGCAGTACATTGTCCAGGTCTGATATAGAGCGTAAGTTATGAAATTTGTACAAATTCCATTCTGCTCCACCCACCTTGGTGGCAAAGGTGTACACACCTTTTAACCAACAAGACACTTACAGTACATGGAATAGATTTTACATACTGATGTGGTTATAAATTCTGTTTTGTTTTATAAATGTTTTATATTTTCTCATATACAGAAAAACCAGATTTTCGAGAAATCCGATCATTTGTTGAGAATAAAGCAGAAAGTATCTCAAGGCAGAAACCCAGTGAGCTATTGGGATATAACCGTAAAGCTTTAACCCGGGTATACCCCAAAGGACCAAGAGTAGATTCCTCCAACTACGACCCTCTGCACCTCTGGTTATGCGGAGTCCAGATGGTGGCTTTAAACTACCAGACACCAGGTATAGACATGTATGTATAGCTGTGTGGAGGTTCTTAAGTAGTTCCCCTTAAAAGAAGAAAATTACAGACTAAATTAGAAAATGGAACTATGCATATAAAGGATTGTAGTTGTGTGTACAAGGACAAACATATAATTTCCTTTATTATGATAATACAATAATATCCCTGCAGTAGGCAATAGTTATGTTTACAGTGTATCATACGGAGCCCCAACATTGATTTTTTGTTTAGTGTAAGAATACAGTATATTATAGTATATTTATATATATAATACAGGGCTGTGGAGTCGGTAAGCCGCAGTTCTGGTTCCTTAATTTTTTCGGGACCGACTCTGACTACAGCTCCTTCATAAATGGCCAGTCAGACACCAAGTGACTTATTTGTCCACCTAGTGTAAAGTAAATCTGGTGCAGCAGCTTCTTCTTAATGTCCTACATGATCCTGGGGTGACTTCTGAGTAAATAAATATTAAGCAGATTCTCCTGTGTGTGCAGTGGTTGCAGCTAGTCTCCAGCCTCCATGTCCTGAACAACTCAGAACTAGACGAGATAGAGCAGGTGGTCTTTTCCTGTTGGCAATATTCTATTTTTCTAGCTAATATTCAGCATACACAAACAAAAAGCTGCTAACAATACCAGATACCTGTGGTATTGAGGTCAGCCATAGTCATAGAGGGGTAAGTCATAGGGATATATTGGAGTCAGCCATAGTGATATAGAGGTCATCCATAGTAATATAGAGGGGTCAGCCATAGTGATATAAGGGTCAGCCATAGTGATATAGGGGTCAGACATAGTCCCAGATTTATCAGCTGTCTGTCAGCGGCCCCACTCCTGAAACACTTGTTGGGTCTCTTGCCGTAGCAGGAATACAGGTCTTCAGTGGTGCAGTAACAAATTGTATCTCTGTCTGTATGTGCCCCTTTAGTTATACACCTGTTACTGAGACTTAACCTACAATATTTATTAAGTTACGGGCTTTGTCTCAGCACTGTGTATTCCTTGATACCTTTCTGTAACTCCTGGGGCTCAGATTATTGGGATTATATCCCCTTCTTTATTGTGACCTCCATGGCACTATATTCTCGCAGACTTTAATCGTAAACAGTATTGCAGCTGATTTCACTGCGATACAGTATGTGTGAATGTACCCTTACACTAAAAGGTAACATCAGTAGGCAAATCAAACAAAGGAAGCTCAGCTTTCTCTACCCTGCGAAGGTCACAGAGCATGTTTACAAATGTGTCCCAAGCAATTGTGTCTGTGTCCATAAAGCTTGCTGTAAACCATATCATTAAATGCTGTTTAAACAGTTCAGTCAAGGTGGCTGCCCAAATAATAATGTACTACTAATAAAATAAATTGCAATTAGAAAATAACTAATTAGAAAAAAAAGAATATGTTTCAGTATCTGGCTCTAAGTATTAGGTTTGTGGCTGATGCAGTAGGAATGAGTAGAAAGAAAAGCAAAAAACAGATGGTACTTTTATTCCCGATCCTGTTAGTTAACAATGCAATGCTCTTTTGTAGGGGACCACAGCACTCATACTTTATAGACCCTTAGGTCAAATTGGATTTTTAGCAGTCTGATCCTTAGTGGACACATATCACACAGCCCATGCCAGTTTACTTGAGCTATACGGCCCATGACAATTTGGATTGGAAAAGAAGACTCTACTCCAAATATAACTTCCTGCATTCTATTCTTTTTCCAGATCGATACATACAGATAAATCACGCCATGTTCTCTCACAATGGCCAATGTGGGTATATTTTACAACCAGAGTGTATGAGACAAGACTCCTATGACCCTTGTGTTTCCAAAAGACGAGGACAAATGGTTTTGACCATTAAGGTAAAATAGATTAAGTGGAGCATAATCTACATTTGAATTAAAGTCTGTATAATACATGAAACTAATGAGAAAGATAAAACCAGTGGTGTATGTTTTTAGGTCATTGGAGCTCGTCATCTGCCAAAGCCAGGTCGTGGTATTGCCTGTCCATTTGTAGAAGTAGAGATATGTGGGGGAGAATATGACAACAATAAGTTCCGTACTACTGTAGTTGGTGAGTAACAGACCAAATGCAAGCATATAACATCAGCACTATTCTCCAGCAGTAAGAACCCAGCAATGCACAGAAGTCCCTCCCAGATTCAATGGTGCTCAGCTAACAACAATCCACAGAATAAAAATCTTTCAGTGGCACTCACAATCTAAAAATAATTTCTAAGCACATAGCCACACAAAATGGCTGTTGGCTACAGGGAGAGCCACACATGCTCTTGTTTGTGTTCCTCCTTTCCCATGAAGAAATAAATTATTTTAATGATGAGTGCCACGTTGGGATTTTTATACAATGAAGAGATTATCAAAAAGCAACTGTCAAGTAAAAAAAATGTTCTATTAATTAGGAGTTATCCGGCTAGGGAAAACTATATATATCATTGCAGGTATATAGAAAAAAAATAAAGAAGATATGCCTTTCTCTCCGCACTCCAATGGTATCCTGCTATGTTGTCTCTACTGAATTCTCCTGCCTCCACTCCAGAGGCAGACCTGTCTCAGTGGCGATAGCCTGCTCAGCCAATCACTGGCACTGTCCTGTCTGAATCAGTGATTTGCTGAGCTGGCTGTCACTGCTGAGGCAAGTCTATCTCAGATGTAGAGGCGGGAGCATTCAGAGGGGACTCGGAGATGCTGTAGGGGGACATCAAGGGAGCGTGGAGGGGTAAGCATAGCTTCTTTATTGTTTTCTATATATTTGCAATGATCTATATATGGTTTTCCCTGGTCGGATATTCCCCTTTAACTTTTCCACGTATAGAAGATAATTTTTTATTTTGTTAATTGTGCCCAACCCTCTCATGACCTCTTCTAACTCCTAAACCGATAACAGACAGTGCACACTGTTATGTCACTCCTATATTGCTTTTGTTTCTCTGTATATACTTCTATTATGATGTCTTTCCAAAATTAGCTTTTTACCATGTTGCTTCTAACAATAAGCTACCCCAGCTGTTTTTTCTAAATTTCTTTGGTGGCAGTGAACAAATTATAGTTTTACGTTGTACGTATGTACTGCACTTTCTTTTTTTCTTTAGTTGCAATGTACTTTAATGAGCAGGGCTGTGGAGTCGGAGTCGGAAAAAAATGTACCAACTCTGACTCCAGCTTTAAAAAAATCTTTAAAAAATGTAGAATTGAATTTTGATATGAATGTATAAATATATATTATGAGCAACATTCTAATAGGACACTATTACACACCCATTACATAAGGGTGGTCATGGAAAAGTTGTCGGTCACTATTTGGCAGTTTGTTTCTGAGCTGGAAGAGTCCATTGTGTGGGGGGAGATCTGTGCTGTTCTCTTCCTGGGTGCTGGATGACTGTATATGAGCAGCAGTGTAATATGAAGATATCCTGTGTAATATAAAGGAGGAGGAGAAAAAAAAGTAGTGTAGCAGTAACCTCTGTCCTCAGTGTGGTGTTTTCTCTCTGGGAGAAGATTGTGTGTTTTTCTTCAGTGTTCTATGGCTGCAGCTGTGTGTGTGTGTGTGTGTGTGTGTGCTATGGCTGCAGTAGGTTGTATGTGTTCTATGTCTGCAGCAGGCTGTGTGTGCATGCTATGGCTGCAGCAGGCTGTGTGTGTGTTTGTGTGCTATGGCTGCAGCAGGTTGTGTGTGTGTGTGTGTGTGTGCGCACTATGGCTGCAGCAGGCTGGGTGTATGTGTGCTATGGCCGCAGAAAGTGGAATGTGTGTGGTGTGTGCTATGGCTGCAGCAAGCTGTGTGTGTGCTATGGCTGCAGCAGGTTGTGTGTGTGTGTGTGTGTATGCTATGGCTGCAGCAGGCTGTGTGTGTGTGTGCGCGTGCTATTGCATGCCCCCACAGTGACCTATATCACTGTGACCTCTAAATCACTATGTTTGACCCCTCTCTATATCACTGTTTGACCCCTCTCTATATCACTATGTGTGACCCCTGTATATCACTATGGCTGACCTCTATATTACAGGTATCTGGCATTGTTAGCAGTGTTTCTTTAAGTATGGTGAATATTTAGTTAGAAACATAGAAGACTGTCAGCAGGAAAAGACCACCTGCTCCATCTAGTCTAGCTGTGAGTAGTTCAGGACATGGAGGCTGGAGACTGGCTGCATCCACTGCACACACAGGAGAATCCGTTTATATTCCTTTATTCACTCAGAAGTCGCCTCAGGATCATGTAGGACATTAGGGAGAAGCTGCTGAGCCAGTGTGATAAATAACTCCCCTGGTATGACTGGCCATTTGTGAAGGAGCAGGAGTTGGAGCTGCGGCTTACCGACTCCACAGCCCTGTTAATGAGTCTTATGACCTTATCCCCTTTTGCTCTAATGACAGTACATGTTTTACTTGTAAAAATATTGAAAATTTCTAATAAAAAAAGATTGAACCAGAAATTCTAAAAGGATGGAAAAGTTTAACAAAATTGTATTCAACTTTTTTTAGATGACAATGGCCTAAACCCTGTGTGGACAGCTATTCAGCAGCAGGCCTTGTTTGAGATCCTTGAACCAGACTTGGCATTCCTCAGGTTTGTTGTGTATGAAGAAGATATGTTCAGTGACCCCAACTTCTTGGCGCAAAGTACATTTCCTTTAAAGGGACTGAAGACAGGTACATATGTAGGATATATATATATACATATATATAACGTAGCATAGCTTTCATAGTTACATTAATTTTAAATAGTTCCTAAATGTAAGAAATGCTTTGGCAACAATTGATTTGGAACTGCACAGTCTAAAAAACTGCTTCACAATCAGTTAGGCGCATAAAAAAATGTCAACACAATACTTTAAAGCAAATATACCATCAGGTACATTTGCTTTACGTTTTGCCCATGGATAGAACAGCACTGCATCATAAAGAGGCGGGGGGTTCCTCCCACTGGGGGCGGGCCAGCCCACCTCAAGTACTTTTCAGTTATGTTTATGTATTAACAGAAAAAAAACATTAAACAATGTCCACAAATCATGATTGTACTTGGTATATTCTTTTCAGGTTACAGGTCAGTGCCACTTAAAAATGGATATGGTGAAAATATAGAACTGGCTTCCCTTCTGGTCTACTGTCAGATACAAAAAAACCTGGTAAGCTGTAAACTAGTGTAGACTATAATCTGCCATTGTGACACTTGTCACTGTCATCAACTGTCATCTTATACATTACACTTTTTGGTGATGCCATTCATGTATTTTGCATAAAGACATGGATTGTAGTGTAGAAAAGAGAACAGAAGCAGCCAAGAGGGGAAAATAAATCATTCTGGGAATGCTGTTGGGGGATCTCTGAGAATATGCCATCCAATTCAGGAAGCTTTTCAGTTAGTCTAGACAACAGAATGAAGCCAATATTGCTGTACTGAATCCCATACAATCTCCATACATTACATTCTTTTCTTAGGGGCAGCCGGTGGGAAGGGCCATCAATCATCCTCATTGTCTTTTGAAATATCTTAAATAGGATGTTTTATTCACCAGGAGGAGGGTCTGAAAATATTTTCATGAATCTATGGTGAACCATGAATCTTTACGACCATTACAGAGTCAAACATTCTGCCAATGCAATATGAATGTAAAATTAAAGCATGAGCAACGGCCCAATCCATCTGTTCTGTGACTTGAAACCGCCTCAATAAACGGTTATAATTTAATAGAAGGTCTGCTTTGATAAAAAAGCACATCTGCAGACACTTAGATGGGATATGTAAGATCATAAAGGCCTACAGATGGCTTGAAAAACAGATATTTCTGGGCCTCGATAGCAAAAAGCTGTTGAAAACACCAACAAAGTCTACATTATGCTCTTGATTACATTGTTAATTTAGGAAAATTGGGTAATTTTTAAAGAATATCATCTAATTTTTTTTCTGCATACCGATGCAAATAGGAAGCTTTTTTTTAATCAAATCTTTTAGTAAATCTTAAACAACTTTGAAGCTTTTACAAGGCAGATTTGTAGTTATCCAAACTGATGTGCAGACATTATACTGGATATGGAAAACTTTCTTCTCTACAGCTCCTAAAAAAAAAAAAAAAAAGATTTTGAGGGTGCCTTCACACATACATTATTGTAGCAGATTTCACATTGAGTTCTGCAGCGAAATCTTCTGAGATTCTGTGTGCTGTCATTCCCTATGGCACTACATTCTCAGCGGATTTTCATTACACTGCGAGAATGTAGCCCCTGCCCCCTTAACCTACCGATGCCCGGGGTAATACATTACCAGTCTGCGCTCTGGCCTGGCTCCCTGACATCCCGCTCAGCCAAACAGTGGCTGCAGCGGGACAGCGCACTGACTGGCTGAGCGGGACGTCAGGGAGCCAGACAAGCAAGCTGGAGCTCAAGAAGGTAATGTATTACCCCGGGCAGCAGTGGGTTAAGGGGGATAACAGTACAAAGTATCACAGCAGATTTTGCTACGGAATTTGCAGCATGAAATCTAATGCGATACTGTACATGTGAAAGCACCCTAAAACTGAATTCATATTTTGACAGGGACACCAGCCGATTAAATAAATGAGGAATTCTGACAAACCTAGTTGTGTTGTTGTGTCCAAACACCACCAAGAAAACCTCAATCACACAGGACACGAATTTAGATAGATTCGCCTTTAAGAAAGTGATATATCACATTAGAATACATCCATGGTTAGTTGAGTTGATTGAATTTCACTAAAATGTGGAGATACTGCAGCTTCACCCACCTTCTCCCATGTATTTTTATAGTAAATACATTTTGCCGACAGAGGAAGTTCCTGAACACTTACAGAGAGTCTGTAGACAGGAAAAGGGCAACTGCAGGCTGTTGGAAGGTCAACAATATGTCACTATTCCAAAGTCTGATATATTCACATGTACTAATATGTGTAAAATATATAGTAAAATATCCCAATTACTTTGCATGCAATAATATGCACAAATATAATTGACTATGAAGGTATATTCATTCCTATCCATTCATTCATATCCCAAACAAAATCGAACATCGGAAAATCTTAGGTTCTATAGAACTCTAACCTTGTCGAACCTTCCGCATTTGATTCTCGATGCCTTCCCGGTCCGTGGGGAAGGAGGAGACAGCCTGGGTACCGCTGAAATTCCGGGATACAGCCCATTACCTAGGATGAATCCCGGAATTCCATGCGGTACCCGGGCTGTCTCCTCCTTCCCCATAGACCAGGAAGGCATCGGGAATCAAATGTGGAAGGTTCTACAAGGTTCGAGTTCTATAGAACCTAAGATTTTCCGATGTTCCATCATCTCAAAACCAGGAGGTGCTATATGCACAAGAATGTCTGCAAACATCCCTACTATAAAGATGTCTGTATAGTAAGAAGAATGAGAAGAGGATGAGTTGTCTCACAATGAATGGTTGCAAGGGAGAGTTAAAGGCAAAAGCAGAATGAGAAGCCTTACATACGTAGACTTTCCAGCTTTTGTGACTGGGAGACTGTTGCGATGACCGAGAACATAGCTGACAGGAATAGTTACTTCCCAAGTCAAAATAACTGGCAGGAGGTACATTTTAACAAATGTTGCCGGTCTGTTGTGTACTTTACTAGTAGGTATGGATAACCGTGCATTTTTTCTTTAAGGGAATGGGCGAAGAGTTGTATTCATCATCTGGAATGATAGGCCATAATAATGAAGTGGCATTATATGACACACATAGGACTGTAAGAGTGGGCCCTAACAGAGAACCCATGGCGAGGCAACATGGAGTTGATGGCAGAGGTGCTACAATCCCAGAGCCTGTGAAGAGGTAAGCACTGAAAAAAGATGCATTTTTTGTGTCATCTTATTAGCCTGGGTCAATCAGGACCACAAAGTCAGAAAAGAGGATTATCTACAAACAGTTGAATTATGTATGCATGCCGATACTGCCTCAAGACCAAATGCTTTACACTGGTGGTGGCAGCTGCTTTTCTATTCTTTTGCACTTGGTACTCAAAAGAGTTGCTCTGTCCTTGATTGTGGTGACTTACTTGTGTTGTAGTTATCCTATATAACATGCTAGTTTACACAGAGTCTGGTTTACAGCTACAGGAGATCTCATTTTCACTTGTCTGGTGGTGGTTGTTTTATTGGTACTGGTATCAGTCTTCTACTGGTGGTTGCATTTAAATCTGATAGTGGTGGCATCTGAATATTTCATCTATTATTATTGGTAACACTAGATTGCTAGAAAGCAACTATATATTGTTCCTGCTTTCTCTTTTATATATGTCAGGTGCTGACAGTGTGATGTAGCTGGCAGTCCCCATGTTAGCATGTTACCTGTGAGGAACAGGTCAGGGGGGACACAGAATACACAGACTAGGTGAAGCCCTGACACTGCTCTAGCCAACTGTGCCTGCCTTTTGAGGGATCCGACTTCTTAACAGGCTGGCCCCAGCCTGAAGACTGAAACTGCAATCAGTTCAAACACAAGACACAGACAAGATAATAATAATAATATTTATTTGTATAGGCCAAACAGATTCCACAGCACTTTTTAATATATATATGTATGTACAATACAGGTTATATTTATATAAAATTATTCAGTAAATAAAATAAAACAATAGAGTTAGGCTAGGTTTACACTGCGTTTTTGCAATCCGTTTGTGTGCATCCGTTTTGATCCGTTTTTCCATTGACTTCCATTGTAAAGAAAAATGGATCAAAATGGATCAGTTTTTTAACGGACACAAAAGTAGTGTCAGCTACGTTTGTGTCCCTCAATAACACGGATGCATTTTCATCCGCTCTTTTTTTTTTTACAATGGAAGTCAATGGAAAAACAGATGCACACAAATGCATCCGTTTTTTTTGCAAAAAACGGATTGCAAAAACGCAGTGTGAACCTAGCCTTAGACCTACTCCAGATGACTCCCTTTTTGCATTCTGACATCTCTACATAGGTATAAAGGGTAAATTTAGCGGTTTTCATACCTTTTTATCATACATCATGGTGCTTGTTCAAGTAAAAAGTGATCTTTTATCAACTGCAGATTGTGTTAAGTGGGCGGGGCCTCAGGATTTGCGTCACTTAGCCCCACTCACAGCGCTACTGTGGGCGGGGCTAAGTGGCGCAAATGCTGTGAGGCCCCGCCCACTTAACACAATCCGCAGTTGATAAAAGATCACTTTTTACTTGAACAAGCACCATGACGTATGATATAAAATAAGGTATGAAAACCACTAAATTTACCCTTTATACCTATGTAGATGTCAGAATGCAAAAAGGGGGTGACAGTGTCACTTTAACTCTGTTCCAGTACAAAAAAAAATACAAAATAAATAGATCGGTGGATGCAAAATATAATAGTTTGTTGTCCTCAACAAAGTTTCTGTGGGTTACTGTAGGTGTGAAGTTCCAATCCACAGGATCAAAGGTAATAGGCGATCTGCAGCTGGGTTCTCTTCCATCCTTCTACTCAAAGAATAAAGGAGAAGACATAGTGCAAGCACAGTTTTTATATATAGACACGCACAGAATATAAGCATCACATTAGGACAACACAAACACAGCATCACTTTACTTTTTTTCTAATTGGCTACTTTAAACAGCATCACCAACAAGATGTTTGTCTTTAAATACTGTTATTAACATTAAACTATATAAAAAAGAGATACCGCAATTCATCCATCACATATTAAATATTACCAGTAATGTGGGCAGCATGACCAACAAACAATAACTAAGCACAAATTAAACACTTTCTGCCCACTCATATGACTTAGTTGGGCCAATGACATGTGTTATTGCTATAACTTTTATCCAGCCTTGACAATGCAGTTATTGTTCTGCTGTCTATACATAGGAAAGCAGTAGGACTGTTCATACATGTAATACAACAGTGAAAAAATATAATAAGTAAACTGACAACATTGGGGTCTGTCTATAAAAATAATAAATTTAGACCAGAGTTTCACTTTAAAAACATTACATAACTTTAGCTGTAACTGGATTGAAGAAAACTTCTATAGCCTTCTAAGCAATAACTCTCACAGCAATGCTACATTTACTGTAGTGCATGAATATTAAGGCTACAAACCCACTTGGCGGGTCTGCAGCGAGTCCCCTCGCTGCGTATTTGCAGCGAGACTCGCTGCAGATCCCGGCCCTATACTTTTAATGGCAGACAAACACGCAGCAGAGATGTACATCCCTGCTGCGAATTTGTCTGCAGCCCACCCCATTAACCCCGCTGGAGCTGATACTTCACCTGATCCCGGCTCCGGCGGTTCCCGATGTCTTCAGCAAGCCGGAGCGGAGACCAGGTGAAGTATATGCTCCAGCCAGCCGCCCGCAGCCCCGGCCGCCCCCCCCCCGCAGCACCGCTCGCACGCCCCCCCGCAGCACCGCTCGCTTGCACGCCCCCCCCCCCCGCAGCACCGCTCGCACGCCCCCCCCAATCGCCCCCCTGCAGCCCCGGCCGGCCGATCCCCCCCCCCCATTGGCGATTGGTGCTGCCGGGGGGCGATTGGGGGGGCGTGCGAGCGATCAGTGCTGCGGGGGGGGGGGGGGGGGGTCGCGTGCAAGCGAGCGGTGCTGCGGGGGGGCGTGCGAGCGTTGTTGCCGGGGGGGGGGCTGGGGGGTGGTCGATCGGGCGGCCTGCTGGCTGGAGCATATACTTCACCTGGTCCCCGCTCCGGCTTGCGGAAGACATCGGGAACCGCCGGAGCCGGGATCAGGTGAAGTATCAGCTCCAGCAGGGTTAATGGGGTGGGCTGCAGACAAACTCGCAGCAGGGATGTACATCCCTGCTGCGTGTTTGTCTGCCATTAAAAGTATAGGGCCGGGATCTGCAGCAAGTCTCGCTGCAGACCAGCCAAGTGGGTTTGTAGCCTTAAGGTGGGCTGGAGGTAACTATTATGAGTCTGCAGCTAGGCTGTGGAATGAATAGTAAATGTTTGCTATAAGCAGGGAAATTAACAAATTGTTAGTATTATTCCTTATCTCTCTCTCATTCCAAAGCAGGAATTGGAAAGATCAACCCTCGAGTTTCTCCTGATTTCTAAGGTAAAGGCTTATATTGTAGAAAAATTATTAAAATTAAAGGGGTTATCCAGTGCTACAAAAACATGGCCACTTTCTCCCTACTGTTGTCTCCAGTTTGGGTGGGGTTTTGAAACTCAGTTCCATTGAAGTAAATGGAGCTTAATTGCAAACCGCACCTGAACTGGAGACAACAGTAGGGGGGAAAGTGGCCATGTTTTTGTAGCGCTGGATAACCCCTTTAATTGCAAACCGCACCTGAACTGGAGTCAAGAGTCGTTCTGTCTCTGAAAGAAAGTGGCCATGTTTTTGTAGCACTAGATAACCCCTTTAAGCGGAAATCATTTTACTCCAACAAAAGGCAGCATGAAACAGGCATGAGCACCCTCCCCACAATGCAGACAAGCTGGGAATAGGTAAAAAGTTAGGGAGGATGCCTCTCCACTGGCTATTTTTTCCTTAATGAGTTTGATTGGCAGGTCTCTACCCATTTGTGTCAAAAGTTTTAAATGGTCAGGCTCTCCATGTTTTCCTGGCTGCTTTAGGGCTGCATCCAACTTCTGCAGCCACTGGTAATCAAATGCGGCACGCACCTGAGTGTACTCTCCTTAAGAAAAACACTTTACAAGTAACCGGATAGTCTCTCTGCTCCTGCTCCTCTGATACACTTCATCTGGTCAGAGACACCCAACGGCGTACAAACCTGTACCTCTTCTTCCCCTTACCAAAAGACACCGGCAGAGATGATCCGGCCAGAGACCGGGTCACAGAACGGCCAGTCTCATACCAAGTGTGCACATAGCCTAAAACTGACAGCTTCACCTGTATGAAAATGCATACAGAGCTAGCTGCCAGTCTTGCCTAATGGACTTCCAGGCCCAGATGCGAGTAGGCTTGATCTTCTCAGCTTGTCCTGCTCTATGACATAATGCAGGCTTATCAGACACCATGTTTAATGTGACGAGTGTCTTGTCACATTAAAATGTGACAAATTCAGAGAGTTTAAAACAGAGGAAAACTGTGCCCATAGTAACAGTACTTGTATCATTATTACATTGTGCTACATTTACATTGCAGCTTTGTATGCAACACAGTCTTTGGAGTACCAAGTGCAAATATCTAAAGGTCATTTGATAAAAGAAAGCCTACACTCACAGTCTACAGATATGGGTACTGACTCGCAGCTTTTGCCATTACATTTGGAGTGTTTCAATCTTCATATTATGAATACTGTATACGATCAGTTCAAATGCATCTAAAACACAGAAGGGGAACACTGCTTTTCAGTAAAACATCACAGGGAAAAAAAACCTCCCATTGATACCGATTAGCTGACAGACAGCGGGTCCCACCTGTCCTAAATGTCTATAGCCCAGTATATAGCCACTCAAGGTCTGGTACAGTGAAAGTTCTTAGTATTCACTAAGCCTTGGTCCAAACATCAGTGAGCATACCGTTACTGATGTGTTCAGAGACCCTTTTTTTTGTGTCACTTGAAGTTTTAAAATATAATAATCTATTCAAGCGATTTACATTTTTAATGACAATACATATTACATACATCTCTCTTTCTACTATTCTTCACATTGTCTTTTCTCTTATAGATGTGTAAAAACATAATGAACCATAAGGGAATAATGACACTGTTGCATAATTACATTATGCACCTTTTTGGCATTGTCAATACCGTTCAGCAATTCTAAGTCATATATTGATCTCATGAGCTAAACACCCCTGTACTTTAAAGTGTCACTGTCGTTTTGCAAAACATTTGACATGTCATAGATACAAGTGTTCAGACCCGTACCGATGAGGAGAACGAGTGGGGAAAGGACCGCGATACAGCATAAGGGCTCCATAGAGCTCCATTACAAGCCCGACTGACAAAGAGTCAGGAGAGGACTGCACTTAGTATGGTCTTTTCCTGGCTCTACACTCAGACCCGGACCAATCAAAACTTTTGACATGTCTCTATGACACGTCAAAAGTTTAGCGAAACGACAGTGACACTTTAAAAATTAGCAGACTACATAAATGTGTACTTTGGCACCTCCATAGAGCACCCACAGCAGGTGCTATCATGGCCCCTATCTCTTGTGTCTCTCTTCATCCTCACTAATACAGTTGTATTGCATTCTCAGTAATCATGGGAGTATACAATATTCTGTATAAAAGGGAATGTGTAACCTAAATTTTCTTTTACTGGGTAGAGTCAGATACTAAAGCTTGTTCTTTTATTCTAATATGTTTCTATTTTCTGACTTTATTTTTTTTATTTCTTTTTTTTTCCCACTTTTTGTTACGGGGGCTGCCATATTGTCTGGGCTGTTCTTAACAGCATTTAGTGACATGCTTTACAGCAAGGCTCATGGACATAGACAACAATAGGCAGACTATGTCCATTTGAGATGAATGTGAAACTTCACTGAGTGTGCTCTGTGACCTTTGAAAAGGTCATTCCACAGGGAGCTGCTATTGTCTCCTTCTATATCATGTTACTGCAATGCTGTACAAATCACTTTACAGCTGTCTTATCTTATCATCACAGACAGACCTGGAAGTCTCAGATTAGTTTTATTCCCAGTGGTGAAAACGAAAACTGCAATATCTCAGGATTATTTTATAACATAGATAGTAAAGTGGAAATTAAAAAAGTCACCACCAAAAATTCATAAAAAATGTCTAACATAAAAACATTATTTAAAGGAACTCTGTACCCAATCTGCCCTCCCCAAACAGCTTGTACTTTCGGATAGCTGCTTTTAATCCAAGGTCTGTCCTGGGGTCCGTTCGGCAGGTGATGCAGTCCTAAAAAACAACTTGCAGCCCTGTGTCAAATTGGTGTGTCTGTGCATTAGGCTTGCACCGCCTCTCCATCCCTCCTCCCCACCCTATTCATCATTAGGAATGCCCCTGGGCAAAACTTGTCCTATTCATCACCTATCTGAACACTGCACATGTGTTGGATCGTTATGGCACCTGTGCAGTGTTCAGACAAGTGAGGAATAGGAGAAGTTCTTCCCAGGGGCGTTCCTAGTGATGAGTAGGACAGGGTGAAGGGACAAAGAGGCGTTGAAAGCCTAGGGCATAGACACTCTAGGCCACGCCAATTTGACACAGGGCTGCAAGTTTAAAAGTTGTTTTTTAGGACAATAACTGTATCACCTGCTGAGCGGACCCCAGGACAGATCTTGGATTGAAAGCAGCTATCCGAAGGTACAAGCGGTTTGGGGGGCTTATTGTGGGTCACTTTAAACAATAAGTCATTTTCTGATGACACATTCCCTTTAAGCCAACAGGGGGCAGCAAATGTGACATGTACAGGGAACTAATACACAGTGGTAAATGTGACTAGAGTATAAGACATGACCTTACAGGAAGTCAGGATTATTTCCTTAGGTTACAATGTTGTAAACTAAAACCTTGCTTTTCCCTCTCTTTTAGGTTAGGAGAGAAACGTATCAGTAATAGCAGATTTTATTCATAACAGTTGTCAGTCATAACTGGACATGTTCCTTGTGTACTGAAGAAAAGAGCTCTTTAAAGGGAAAACCTATTAGTAATGGATACCATAACTGGACACTGCCTGCATGTAAATGGTTCACAAAAGATGGCGACTACAAACTTACTATAGCACGGCCAGTGCCATAAGGATTCTTATCGTATTAATAAATATACAGTTCTAAGCTACATGAACTTGAATGCCTGAAGATCAGAAGAATTCACTGTCTCATACTGGATTATCATGTGTTCTTACACCAGATAGGTGTCGTGCTTTGCTTTGAATTTTTTGCTATGCTCAGATGGTGCTCTCCAATATATTCTATTATGTAGACCTGATTTGTTTTGTGTGCTAACCACTGGCATAAGGGCATAAGAAATGCAAAACATAGAAGGACTGGGCAATTTTTAAATATGGAAATGTAATCAGAGCATACAATTAAATAGAAACCAACCTACCTTTCATCTATGGGCCCATAGATACCAATATGGGACCCTCCATTATCAAGAACTCCTGTGGAAAGAATATTAGGGGTAATATAAAATAAAAAAATAGCATAAAACACATAGATGCAACAAACCAAAGAGTCATGAAGCTCAATTGTTTGACTATTATTTTCATAAGGGGGCTGTAACAATCTGGAACCTCACAAAACCTTGCTGGTAACTCACAAAGCTTTATATATTTTTGGTTGTGTATTCCATAATTTCTGGTAATGTGGCAGATCTATAGTTCAATAGCTGCACTGACATACCATAAGTAATATTTTCTTTGATTATATATGTGAAAGTGTTTCCTTCTGTCCTTATTTTCATCGTGTTACCTTTCAAATGCTCTTGCTGTGAACATACACCATTTAAATACAAGATGGCCTAGTGTAAGTGTCCTGTTGCTCACGGCTGTCCACACTTCACTTTGAAAATAAAACATTGTCAATGACCTATTGCAATGGGGAATAAATTATTCTTTTTTCAAACATTCCCTCTCTAAGAAGTATTTTCTCCTTTTTGTATATGCCAGTTTACAAGGTATGTGGTGAGCCCCCAGTCATTATTGCTAGTCACAGTAGTCCATGTACAGTAAATCTAGTGGGAGCCATGTTTTTATTTTTAACTCGCAGCTGAAAATATAAATTTGGAATCTGATTCCATATTAAGAATTTTAATTGAAAGCAAGTGGCCATGCTTGGCTTTTATTTTCTATGCCGAATCTATCATGGATTCTGATTGGTAGCCACAAGATTTTTCATTCTTTAAACTTTTTTTTTTTCCACTTTTTAAACAAGAAGCCACTATGCCACATTTCACTCCCTCAAAGAAATGTGATGAGTGAAAGTATCATCTGATTGTATGTTATCTGTTTTACTATATCAACATATCTGAGAGCCTGAAGAGACTAGCTGTGAAAGTGTTTGGGATTAAAAAGAAAATTTAAATATTTGTATGTGATTTCAGGCATTGTACTCTTTTCCACTTCCTAGGCAGCTGAAAAACAAGGTCCTCACTCTAGAGCTGTGTTTGTTTTGCCTCAGACATATAACTGTAATATACAGTAACTGACCTTTAATCATAAGGGCCCGTTCACACTGTCCTATTCAATGAATAAGACAGGCAGAACTTCAAGCAGAGTCTGTGGTGCAGGCTCCGCTTGAAACTCCACCAGAATTACTGCGTGTGAATGGGCCCTAAGGCGTCAAAATTTTTTCGACTTACAAAGCCACCTAGAAAGAAAATCCCTATCCTATGACTACAGTGTTGCCTTCATGTCACGGACAGGCACAAAGACAGTTAAAGTAGCCTTAGGTGTAATTGCTTCATGTAATAAAGACCACAATCAGCAGAAGAGCCGATCCTTGGCTGATCGTTGTCTTTCAGCAAGTAAAAATTATTTGCTGTACATAGCTGCGTGTAATGGTGGTGCATGGCCAATGGCTGATGACAGTGTAAAGGAAATAATAAAGATTATACTTACCTGTCCAGGATCCCTGGTGTCCTGCTGCCTTTTCCCTGCTCACCACAGCCACCGTTAAAGATTCTGTAGCCACAGGCTGCTCAGCCAATTACTGTCGGTGGTGCTGCTGTCCTGTCAGTCGGTGATTGGTTGAGTGGCCTGTGACTTTAGAGAGGGCTACAGAAGCTTCAGCAGCGGCTGTGGTGGGTGAGGAAAAGGCATCAGGATACCGGGGGAGTCTGGATAGGCAAGTATAAGGTTAATATATTCTGTATAAATGCCTGTACTGCCCTTGCCTCACAATTCATGAGCTGTGTACAATGCGCTCCCCTACAACAATCATGGGCCGTGTAATACAGGGATATTAGGGTATACTATGGTCACATGTTTATTGTTTGTTTTTTTGTATCATTTCATTTTTAGCATGCAAAGATTTGTCAACTTTTAAAAGCAAAAGAGTAAATTGGTTTTCAATAAAAGATTTACACTGATGTTATAAATATATATGCATGTACATGTGTGTGTCTTGTTCATAAAAGGTCAAGTGGTTGTAGACTAATGGTCAAAATACACTTTAGACAAATCCATCAACTGTTTAAAGCAGGGGTGGGCAATTAATTTTCCCATGGGGCCACATGACAAATTAAAATGGTTTTCAAGGCCCAGACCAAGGGGTATTGAAGTATGAGAAAACTGTATTTAACCCCTTCAAGACCCAGCCCAAAATGACCATGCCAATTTAAATTTTTGCCTTTTCCTTTTTTTTCCTCCTCTTCTTCTAAGAGCTATAATACTTTCTTTCTACAGAGCCATGTAAGGGCTTGTTTCTTTCAGGAATAGGTGTACTTTGTAATGGCACCTTTAATTCTACTTTTGGGTGGTTCCTGTGTCTACGTTATGCACTATACGGTAAAAGCGACATGATACTATTATTCTATAGGTCAGTCCCAACACAACCATATGCAGTTTTACACAGATTTTCTATTTTTTTTTTGCAATTAATAATAAAATGGCCCTCTTGTGAGTCTCATAACGGTTTTAGTTTTTCACCTATGGGGCTGTATACGGCATCATTTTTTTGCGCCATGATCTCTAGTTTTTATTATCTTGATTGTGTATATCGGACATTTTTAAAGCTTTTTTTTTTTTTTTAACATGTAATAAAACAAAAAAATCAGCAATTCTGGTGCTTTTTCCCCTTTTCATGTATGCTGCTGTACGGGATGACAATTGTTATATTTTAATAGATTGGACAATTATGCACGCCACGGTATATATGTTCATTTATTTATTTTATATGTTGTATTTATATAATGGGATAGGGGGTGATTTTAATTTTGATTTTATTGGGGGAGGGGCTTTGGTGTATTTTTAAAAACTTTTACATTCAATCTTTAGACTGCATACACTGATTATTGCTATGCTATAGCCATCATTGCTATGCCATTGAGTCTGCTAGACACTCAATGAGCAGAGCACCGATTTGACCACGCGGAGGAAGGTAAGAGACCTCCGGCGGTCTGGCACAGTGATGGGGACACCCGCAGTCAGATTTCCGGGGTCTCGATCGGTAAGTGACAGGAGCTGCTCCTGTCACACTTAAATGCTGCGTTTAAGGGGCTAATGATAGGCTGCAACACTATCGATGCACCCTGTCATTAACCTGAGGGCCCTGCTGCTGATTGCAGCTGGCCCCCACCTTCTATGAAGAGCGCTTCAGCCAGGACGTACCCGTACGTCCAAGGTTGTCTAAGGGTTAAATTTGACTATTATCCCAAGATATATACCTGATTTTCCGGCGTATAAGACGACCCCTGACACACACAGTATTTTTCAACCAAAACCAGGAGTGGATTGAAAACACAGAAAGGCTATGTTCACAATCTGATGAAATAGAGTGAATGGCCGCTATTTAATGGCAAATATTTGCAGTTATTTTAAAACAACGGCTGCTGTATGGCAGTTATTTACCATTATATGGCGGCCATCCACTCAATTACAACATTGTGTGAACATAGCCTGTGTTTTCAATCCACTCCTGGTTGAGGTTGCAAAATACTGACCAAATACTGACTGAAATAGACTGTGTGTGAACCCAGCCTCAGCCTGTTCCATTTAATGGAATTTGTTTTGAAATAAGGGCTGTTATTTGCAGTTAAATAATCCACTCTAGTACTTAGCAACTACTGAACCAGGAAGTACAACCAAAAAATACAGAACTAAGACGCCTAAAACAAATGGATTTTTTTGAAGTTTCAGAACTGGGTCAGACAGGTAAGCAGTGATATATGCTTCTGCAGCTGGTTTATTCATTTATTTTTTATCAGAGTATCATAAGGGCAGTTGTGTTGGTAAAGACTTTAGAAGAGAAGGATTTAGGGGTAGTGATTTCCGACAGCCTTAAAATGAGTCACCAGTGCAACCAGGCGGAGGGGAAAGCAAATTGTATGCTGGGGTGTATAGCTAGAGGTATAACCAGTAGGAAGAGGGAGATTGTGATCCTGCTGTATAGAGCTCTGGTGACACCACATCTGGAATACTATGTCCAGTTCTGGAGACCTCATCTGAAAAAGGACATTGATAAAATAGAAGTGGTCCAAAGACGGGCTACAAAAATGGTCGAGGGTGTCAGGCATAACACATGTCAGGAAAGATTAAGGATTTGAATCTGTATAGTCTGGAGGAAAGAAGGGAAAGGGGGACATGATTGAAACCTTTAAGTATGTTAATGCGGTTCAGGGAAGAAAAAGAGCGCTGCACCTCACACCTATGGCTGATACTAGTGCCCCTAGGCTAAATAAAAAACTGATCAGAATTTTGTGTATGAATTGATCAAGCCATACTGCCCCATGTACCTCGTGCCGGTATCTGATACACATGGGTCCCTACACTAAGTCCACACCGTGCCAGTCAGTGGCCACCAACCCCGCAGGCACGCACAGTCGGAACGGGGGCCATGGGACGGCCCTGCGACCCCCATGCCACAGGACCAGACCCAAAAACCCCACACCAGAACCCGGCCAGCACCGCCGGCGGAGAAGGTCGCACCCAAACAACACAAGTCTGGATGAGGTATTGCACTCACCATAGCTGCTGCAGACAGAATGGGAAAAAACAGGAGGGATTAAAACCATGTGCACTCAGGTGTCTCCTGTTAATTGCGGTCATGTGGGTCTCACCAGGAGGAGTGCAAAACACGGAGAAAAGAGAGAAACAAAATGCGGTTCAGGGAAGAAAAAGAGTGCTGCACCTCACACCTATGGCTGATACTAGTGCCCCTAGGCTAAATAAAAAACACATCAGAATTTTGTGTATGAATTGATCAAGCCATACTGCCCCATGTACCTCGTGCCGGTATCTGATACACATGGGTCCCTACACTAAGTCCACACCGTGCCGGTCAGTGGCCACCAACCCCGCAGGTACGCACAGTCAGGGAACGGGGGCCATGGGACGGCCCTGCGACCCCCATGCCGTCCACTTTTTCCGCCGGTGGCGCCTGCGGGGTTCGGGGGGGCCCTTTGGGTCTGGTCCTGTGACAATGGGGTTGCATGGCCATTCCGTGGCCCCCCCTTCTCTGCTTGCGCACGCTTTGCGGGGATTGTGATCGCTGACCGGCACAGTGATGTTTTTTGGTTAGGGACTCATGTGTATCAGAAGACCTGCACGTGGCACATGAGGCAATATGGTTTGGCCAAATTATATACTAACTTCTGATGTTGGTTTTAAATGTAGCTGAATAAGCTTTCGTGTCAGCCATGGGTGCGATGTGCAGCCATTTCTGTCTTTTTTGCTTGTGCATACTTTAAGTATGTTAAAATACTAAAGGTTGAGGAGGGAAGTGTTTTTAGAAAAAAACTGAACTAAAAAACAAGAGGACACAGTGAGAAGTTAGTTGGGGGAAACATCAGAAGCAATGTGAGAAATATTACTTTACTAAAAGAGTAGTAGATACTTGCAACAAACTTCCAGCAGATGTGGTTGGTGAATCTACAATAACAGAATTTGAACATGCCTGCGATAAACATATATCTATCTTAAAAAATAATAAGGGAAAAGCTAAAAAGGGCAGACTAGAAGGACCCAGTGGTCTTTTTCTGTTGACAATCTTCTATGGTATACCTACCTGCAGGGTCCCATACAGTAGTAATACTGTTTAGTGTCATGCGCAGTAAAGTCGGTATGTGGGTTGCCCCCTGTAAGTACGATCCCCCATATAGTAATAATATCCCCTACTATGACCCCCCTTTATAATGTAATAATGCCCAATGCTCTTCCCCCTTATTAATAATGCCCCTTGCTACGCACCCCCACCAATAGTAATAACGATCCCCCTACTTTGAACAGTTTCTCACCCACCCTTATTAATAATGCCCCTGCTACGTACACCCACAGTAATAATGCCCCCGTTGTGTACAGCACCCCCCACCCATACTAATAATGCCTCCTTTTGTGTATAGCCCCCACCCACAGTAATAATGCCATTGTTGTGTAAAGCCACCCAACCACAGTAATATTGTCCCCCTGCCAATAACAATGTATTTGCTTGACAGCTACCAAAGTGTATGGCCACTTTAAACGCTCACTTGTTATCTATAAACCATCAAAAGGAAAAATACAGTAAAATCCTGTAAGGAGATCACATTTGTGATGTTAATTATCCATTTTTCATTGCTTATATAGATTCAACTATTCGTTTGGTTCTGTACAGAAATTCACAAATGGAAATGACTAATTCTCTCATCTCAGACACACATATGAATGTAGAATCTGAGCGAATGCTAGAAGAAACCCATGCAATACAGGGAGCACATATAGGGCCACATGTATCATCCGGCGGACGGATGATTTTTGGCGGAAAGTGCCGATTTGCGTATTATTTTATACGCAAATGGCCGATTTGCGAATAAAATAATCGCAAATCGGCACTTTCCGCCGAGTAAGCCAGGGGGCGGAAAGTAGGCGGGAAGTGGGCGGAACGGAGGGCGCGGACTCAGAGTCCGCGCGATTTATCATCCGTTCCGCCCAATTCTACGCCGAAAACCTACTCCAGTACTCAGCTGGCGTAGGTTTTCGGCGGTGCGCACCGGCGCGCACAGGATTTATGTACAGGCAGTCCGCCTCTACATAAATCTCCGTACCGCCGGAGCTGCGGGGGCATTTTTAAGTCCGGCGTAAAAAACGCCGGACTTAATAAATGCCTCCCATAGACTTTATGCATATGTTGTCCTTGGTAAAACTGGAAGGCAGGACCCCGGCCCTGCAGGGCAAAAGTGCTGACCACTGTGCAACTTTGCAGCCCATCTTGGACCACATCATCTATGGGAACATTGGTGTATACGTTGAGGTTTTCTTGGCCTAATATCGTGTAGGTACCGCACATGCGGCACAAATAGCTCAGAACCATGAAATCATTTACTCTACAAGACCTCTGAAGGCATCTGGCACCAAAATGTTAGCAGCAGATCCTTTATATCCTGTAAATTGTAGAATAGCACTTCCACAGACTGGACTTGTTTATTCCCCAAACCAATCCTGAGTCATGGCAAACATGCACCTCCCTACTTCCCTGAAACGTCACGACCCAGGACCGGGAACCAGAGCAGAGGACAGCAGACCACAGCCCGGGAGGTAGGTGCATGCTGTTATGTTCAGCCACATCCTACCCGGCTCTTTTGCAAGAAATAAAAAAAGTCTGAGCCCAAACTTCTCCATTAACTCAGCAGTTTATTTTACAGCAGTTCCTCTATATTAAACAGACAGACTAGCCTTCACTTTCCACCTGCTTAAAAAAATTCTATTATTTCATTGTAAAATTATCATGCTTATTTTTGTTTTCACAAATGTTAATTCCATATTAGCGAGTGAAACATTCTACATAGTGATAAAAATAGATCAAACACATTTTAATTAACAAGATAATAACTTTATTTATTTTGCGCAGTTTGTAGAAATCGTGTTATGAACCTGAAAGACATTTACCCTGCGGGTTTCATTTCAGAGTCCAGTTGTTTTTTGAAGTCTGAATTTAAAGTTTAACAGTACACAATACTAAATGCAAAAATGGAAGGCCTTTAACAAACAGGAATGTGTCTTTTGCTCAACAGGAATGAATGCATAAAAAAGCAGTGCAAAAGGCAGTGATAATGTTTGTAGTAGAAAAACAAAAATCTGAGGTATTTCTCACATTTTAGGAACCTGTAAAAGGTTAACGTGCAAAGTAAAATTTAAGAGAATGTACTGGATATTACACCAACCACAATGCATTACTGAGATCTGTAACCACCACTAGGGTGCATGGTTCCTAAACACTAGTATACTGCTCTCACTGACCAAAGTTAAATGTAGGGCTGGGTGATATGGCAAAAAAAAAAAAAACTTGATTTTTTTAACATCATGGACAATTCTTAATTAAAATACATATATATATAAATATATATATATATATATATATATATATTTTTTATTTTTTTTTTTGCTGAATAAACAGATTTTTTTTTTATCCTTGCGCAGCCCCAGATATGGTGTATGGGGCCCTCTCACTCTAGCTGGCACAGACTATGGGGGTCTTTTCTCTGCCTAGCATTGTCTTTGGGGGTCCTCTCTCTAACTGCCACTGTCTGGGGGGGGGGGGGGGGGTCTCCTGTCTAACTGGCACAATTTATGGGGGTACTCTGACTGGCACTGTCTAAAGGAGTCTCCTCTCTATCTGGCACAGTCTTTGGGGGTCCTCTCATAGGCTGGCCCTGTCTATGCGGGTCCTCTCCCAGGCTGGCACTGTCTATGGGGGGTCCTCTCCCAGGCTGGCACTGTCTATGGGGTCCCTATGGGCTGTCTGTCTGTCTGGCATAGATTATATCAGTTTCTAACGTGTTGCTCTCCAGGTGTTGTAAAACTACAACTTTCAGCATGCAGGCTGGAATTTGTAAGACAGCAGTTTTATTGCATCACTCATACAGCAACAAACAGCTCTTGTGTGTACGGTCTCTGGCGACTACCTGCTCTGATGTCACACAATATTGTCTTTACCAAATGACACAGAGGATTGATGAAGTACAGGCTGCTGTGTCACATGTCCCCAGTCCCCGGCTGTACAGACTGGCCTGGATGCCGTAGTCACCACCAAGGGCATAGCTAGGAGTCATGGGGCCAAATGAAACCTTGAATGAGCCTTCCCCCCCCCCCTTACAACCTCTGGCAGCACATCACAAAGAGGGGGCACTGGAGCAGGGGCACGAGGTGGGGGTGCAATTATAACTGGGGCAGCTGGGGTATACTGGAGCAGACGGGCACATACCCGGTGTGCTCTCCTCCCCCTCTGCCCGGGCACATACCCATTATATCCTCCTCCCCCTCTCAACTTCGGCTGCACACGGAGGTGCTCAGTCTCTAGGGTAATAGTGGCTCTGTGGTTGCTGGAGCTGTACAGCAGGATTTGGGGGGCGCAGTGCAGACCACCTCTGTCTCTATGACATGTCAAACGTTTTTTATAACGACAGGTACACTAACTTTTTAGATGCGATTATATTTTGGGTATGAAAATGGTAAGAATGATGTTGCATAATACATTTCTAAAGAGGTAATTAAAAATAAATTGTATTAATACTGCAGGGTGTTTTAGGGTATGTCGTTGGTACTCAGCAGATCTTCCTCTTCCATCTGCATTATGTCTGACAGTCCTATTATGGATACACTGTCTAGAAAACAAAGCTTTTTATACAGTTATACAGGTAGTAATTGCATAGCAACCAGTCTGTCTTGTAAGACTTCACATACAGTAATTGGATCGGTCTACAATAAGTAAAATGCAGAGGGTACATAGTGGCAGAAGGTTAGTTTCCTTAATAGTCATAGTGATATGTTATCAGAAATAGCACCAGTTTTACAAATCTGTGGCAATATTAATAAATACTTTAAAGAAAATACAATTAAAATTAAAAGTGTATCATTTGAAAAATATTTCTGACTTTTTATTATTAAAAATAAAATCAAATAAAAACAGCTAAAAGTGTGATTGGCTTGGAAAGACTGCAGCAAAAATATACGTAGCAGACCAGGATCTTTCAGATGATGTTGTCAGAAAGCATATCCCTAGCAAACAGTAATCTGCATAACGTAAATATGACAGGAAATAAAGGCAGGAAGAAAACAAGTAGGCTAGGAAGAATTTGTCACTGCCATCCTTAAAGGTGTTCGCAGAGTTATCAGGGGGTACAACCTCCGGATGTCTATAGCTGCTGGAAATAGCCAAGTATAGCACCCTGATATCTCTGGCGGCTCCATAGAGAGTTAATGGAGCCAAAGGTCAAATGCCAACCTGTGGCTTCATTAAAAACAAAGGAATCAAAGCCCTGTTCTTTTCCGTGGCCTATGTATTTTTGCCTCTAGCTTCAGCATCTCTATGCAGTAGCATATGCACCGTATCTCTTAATATGGCGCCGATGTGCGCCCAGGGACGCTAGATAGTATTGTGACGCTATTCTTACCATATAAGCTAATATATAGAACTTTGTCTCAATCATATGATATTTTATGGAATACATAGCAGCCGACATCTTCTTGTGGTCTGCGTACTTTTACGTCTGGGTTCAGCCCTGTAGCACTATTGTGCACGCACTGCATTGCCAAAATGGCACCGATTGCCACTTTAAGACACTGTATTTCCCTGCACATGGTACGTTAATTACATTAATTTGGGGGCTGTCCCCACATGTATGGTCCCTATATAAGTATGCTTAATACCTGTACTACTTACATCCCTGAGGAAGCTGTTTGGACAGCGGAACGTGTGGGGTGGTCTCTGGTCCCACCTGACCCTCTCATTTTTTTTTGGACTGCATGTGGTGGACTTTTCCTTATATTTTTCCCATTCATTTCATCTATTATTTTTTGTCTCATTGTGCCTTATTTGTTCTTTGTTGGGGATAGAGCTATTTCTATTGCATGTACAGTCCTGTGGTCAGGTTGTTTGAACTAGTCCTGACTGGAACGCCAGTAGGACTATGGCTGACATTTTAAATGATTTTGATGTAGAGTATCTCCCTGATTGTACTGCTCCTGTACCTTTGTATTTATATATGATATTTTTGTGTATTGGTATTTGTTATTTAATATTCTCTTGTGATGGGTTACCAGTTTTTGTGCATATGCTTTTTTCTTTAGAGAATTTTGTATTTTTTTTTTAGAACTCTACTGTGTATTGTGTGGTGCCCACTAGTTTTGTATATATAACTTAGGAAAGATGACAGGTCTATTCTTTGAAGCACTGATTACCCATACAAATTCTAATCTGATAGTGTTTTTTTATGCTCGTTGCATTCAGAACTGTATGTAAACCTTGGGTCCTCATATCTAAGGCCTCATCCCACTGATTTCCCTGTGATCATTCCCACATCCGTTTTGAAAATGGATTTGTTTTTGGACATTCTACAAAAAAGTATGACCTGCATTTATACGGTCTTTCTAAATGAAGCCAATGGGTACATTTTAAATGACATACAGATACACCCATGTGTTGTCTGTGTTTTACTGAAGCATAACCTAGCTTTATGTCATGGATTCTATTACAATAAAAAGAAGAATTCTATGGATTTGGTGCTGAATCAAGTTTTCTTTGCTACGATAGACTAGTAAGCCATAAGCATGCTCCCCCTGTGGCCTTTTATTACCCTCCTATCCATTTTTGCAGATACAGAAAAATTGATGCATCACTGATGCCATACTGATGTTTTCTCCAGGACAACACTAATCCTAATTTCTGAGGTCCCAGAAGAAAACCTGTGGACGAGGCCTTACTGTTGCAGGTTCACACAGAGAACTGTAGAAAACATGTTTACATAAGACACTATAGGGTGTAAAAAAAAAAAAAACAGTACCTCTCTTATAGTGCACCAAAGTCCTAATGTCATAGAGAAAAAATTAGAGTTTAGCTCTGGATGTGATTGGAGTAAAACATGCAAAGTATTATCAGTAAATGATAAGTAAAGTAAGAATCTGCAAGTTTAAATGACATGTAGCTCTAGGTCCTATGCACATCTAATTATTGCTGCATGTCACAGATATACATTGAGATACCAGCAAAAAAGTGTGCTGACATAAACAATGACAGGCTTAAAGTACCCAACGCAGTCTACCAATGAGTTACACAAAATAAAAGTATACATACAAGTCACTAGTAGACTACATTGGGTCTATTAAGCTTAACAAACCCATTGTTGTATACATTGGCATATCCTTTTGCTGTTATCCCAATGTTTATTAGCAACAAGCAGCAAAAATGAGGTGTAAATGGGGCCTTAAACTGTAAAATGTAATTTATTTTCTATCATCAGAAACTATAAGGATAAACCCACCACACTAGGAACCCAAGCAAGTAACACAACAACCAGCAGGAAAAATACCACCAGATCCCAAAGGAAGTTAGAACTTTTCACCTTTTTGACTTTATTCCCAAAACCCCGTACTCTGTACCATTCAACAACTTCCTGCATAGCAAATGATTTGGGTTCATACCCCAGCTCTTTCTTGGCTTTGTCAATGCTGAAATAGTGGGTAACCCCTGTTTTGTAAACTTCAGCGCGAGTCAGCAAAGGTTGAAAGTTATAGATGGGCCTGATAAGGAAATGTAGCCATTCAGTGAGGTAGGACATAAAATATATAAAAAAGAGGGGAACCCGGACAGAAGGAAACTTGTATCCAAGACCTTCAATAAAGGGCCGGAAAAACTGAAAGTTATCAATTGGAATGGCATCTGCTATAAAGTACGCCTGGCCAGCAGCTATGTGGTTCTTTACATCTGTAAGACCTATAGCAGCTAAAATATGGGCAGATGCTAGATTATCTACATGAACGAACTGCACCAGATTATTATGATCCCCATAGAAAAATATGAACAACCCCTGGTCAAGATTTCTAATAATCCTGGGAAGGTGTCTTTGTTCCCCGGGGCCATAGATCCCGGCTGACCGGAGGGCACAAGTACGTAAACATCCACTTTTATTTGCTAGCTGCTGCCCATTGCTTTTCAGCACTCTGTTTTCAGCAATTGCTTTGGTGCGGGAGTAGTTGTCGGCATGGCGATTCAGAGGTAGATATGGCATTGACTCATTACCATTTTTAATGGACTGCCCTCCAAACACCACATTGAATGTGCTGGTGTAGACTAACCGTGGTACGCTTTTATTTATGCAAGCCTGGATAACATTCTCTGTCCCATTCACATTGACTTCTTCGGTCAGCTGCGTCTGAAGTTGTTCCCGCCCAGACATTCCATAAGAGGCTGTATGGATTATGCAGGCTGCGTTACAGAAAGCTTCCTCCACTGCAGACAGGGATCGAATATCACCCTGTATAAACTGGATTCCATCAGGAAGATCTTGTTCTGGTTTCCGTACATCGAAAAGAACCACACTGACCCCCATCTTGTATAGTGTACAGCCTAATCTAGAAATCGGAAATAAGCAGGGTGATTTTGTATTCAATATGTGATTTCTTGTCCTGTGAATTTATGTTTGCATATGCTGCAAACTGTCAGTCAAAATTTACAATAAATCCATTGTGATGCAGATGCAAACCACAATTTTTTTTTTATTTTAAATTTACAAATAAAAATTGCTTCAAATCTTCAACAGTACTACATAGCTGCACAAACTGGTATGGACTTTACATTGTGAATATAGCTGCAATAGGGCTGCCAATCTGCCACTCTGTGTAAAAGTACCCTTAGGCTATGTTCCCACACAGTATTTTTGCTCAGTATTTTTTAATCAAAACCAGGAGTCGATTGAAAACACAGAAAGACTCTGTTCACACACTGTATAAATTGAGTGGATGGCCGTCATTTAATGGCAAATAATGGCCGTTATTTCAAAACAGTTGTCGCTGTTTCAAAATAACAACAATTATTTGCCATTAAATGGCGGCAATCCACTCAATTTCAAAAGTGTGAACATAGCCTCTGTTTTTTTTTTAATCCACCCTTGTTTTGGTTGAAAAATATTGAGCAAAAATACTGTCGGAACATAGCCGTAGGCTGGGTTCACACACAGTAAAATAAAAGTTAAATACGGCCGTAAACTTGAGTGAAAATAAAACAATGTGTGAACAGATGAAAAAAAACCTGCTGTATTATGCAAACGCAGGTAATAAATAATGAGCATGTTCATTATTTGGATAGTTGTAATCAATTACAGATGTTATTCTATGATATGTGTGCAATACCAGTTAATTTACCATTGAATTCAAAGGAATGAATTATTATATTTAAAATATAGCCTTATTTTTACTGATTATATTATATCATAGTGCATGAACAAAGCCTTAGGTTGTGTCTAAGAATTTTCTACTGTGCCTAAAAACATAGAAGATTGTCAGCAGAAAAAAAAAACCACTGGGTCCATCTAGTTTTCCCTTATACCTCTCTACAAACTGGTAGTGTGTCCAAATGTGTGTTATGTGCAGATTTTCTTGTGTTTTCACCACAGATTTGAACCCTTCTGCACTGAAAGTAAAATCCATGACAAATCCACAGCAGAATTAGTATGCTGTGGATGTGATAGTCTGCAATATGCTTATATTACAATTGGTATTACAATCCGCAGCAGATTTTACCTGTGCAAATCAGCAGCAAATCCAATTAATGTGAAGGGTCTATTTACACAGAAAGATTATCTGACAGATTATCTGCCAAAGATTTTAAGACAAAGCCAGGAAAGGATTTGAAAGGAGGAGTAATCTCAGTCTTTCCTTTATGACCTGATCTCTGTTTATAGTCTGGTTTCTGGCTTTGGCTACAAATCTTTGGCAGATAATATGTCAGATAATCTTTCTCTGTAAATGGACCCTAAGTGACCTCAAACCCATGTTAAAACTGCAACTTCCAATATGCTGGCTGGAACATCAAACAAGGGATCACTGTATCATGCTGCATCAGTACCAATGTAGGGCTCAATGTATTTTGCATGGAGCCAAGATCTTGGGGATGAGCCATGATCAGTGATCCCTACATATGCAACTTCCTGTGAATGAGAGATGTACAAAACGTCTTTTAAGGGGAATCTGTCAGTTGTACTTCACCTTCTAAACTGCTGTTAGATAGCTGTTAGTGCAAAGAGGTACCTTTACATGGTACCTTTATACTGCCATTTGTTCTTCCAAAATGCAGTAAAACATTTTTATACTTTGGTACAAAGAGTCAAAGAAGCTTTCCTGAGCTTTTAAATAGCTGTAATCTGGAATGTCTCCTCTCACCCGCTCCATTCTTGATTGACACCTGGAAGCCGAGTCCCAAGCTGGTTCAGGTATTGAGGGGGGGGGGGGGGGGGGGGTCGGTTGGAAGGAGGTGTTACAGCTTGCTGCACTTTGGCACTTCAGGAAGGCCTATTTGACTCTCTGTACTACAGAATGAAAGCATTTTCCTACCTTCTGCAAGCACAACTGGATATATGAAAGTTACCACGTGTCTCCTTGATCTAACGGCTATCTAACAGTGCAGGGCTCCAGATGGCGACCAAAATGGTCGCCAATGCGACTAATATTTTGCAAATGGCGCCCAGATTTATTAATCTGGGCGCCATTTGCGACTGGCCCCGGCGGCGGCACGCTGTCTTTTTAAGTCCGGGTCCCCGGCTGATGCGCGGCTGCCGGGGGTGTCCCGTCCTATCCCCGGCAGCGCGGCGCATCAGTGAGCTGCCTGGGGCCCTGACTTCCGGCACAGGAAGCGCGCGTCAGAGACGCTTCCTGTGTCAGAAGTCACAGCCCCGGCGTACAGGGAGCTCACTGACGCGCCGCGCTGCCGGGGATAGGACGGGACACCCCCGGCAGCCGCGCATCAGCCGGGGACAGCGTCCAAAGAAGAAGAGGAGGATCGCCGGGGGAGCGGGTTGTCAGGTGAGTTTGTGTGTTTATTTTTTTTTAAATACTGCTTAGCATAGAGGAGGAGGGGGGGGGGCATCTATAATGGGGGGAAGAGAAGGGGGGGCATCTATAATGGGGGGAAGAGAAGGGGGGGCATCTATAATGGGGGGAAGAGAAGGGGGGCATCTATAATGGGGGGAGAAGAGGGGCCATGTTCAAGGGGGGGAGAGGGGGCTATCTATAAGGGGAGGGGGTATCTATAAGGGGGGGAGAAGAGGGGGCATCTATAATGGGGAGGAGGAGGGGGCATCTATAATGGGGGTAGAGGGGGTCATCTATAAGGGGAGGAGGTATCTATAAGGGGGGGAGAAGAGGGGGCATCTATAATGGGGGGGAGGAGGGGGCATCTATAATGGGGGGGGAGGAGGGGGCATCTATAATGGGGGTAGAGGGGGTCATCTATAAGTGTAGGGCAAACTGGCTGCAGACACTGGGAGATAGATATATGCACAATTATTATTATCAGGGCCCCTCAGGTGTCTGTATTGTAGGGGGTCACTTGCATTAGTCACTAGGTGAGAGATATATCTATCTATATACACATCTTGTGGGGGGTCACTATGGCTGCAGTCAGAAGTCTAGCTCAGTATGTATAGACTGTTGCAAGCTTTTAAAGGGAACCTGTCACCCCCGGTGCCGGGATGACAGGCTCCCAACCCCCCGTTAGAGCCCCCTATACTCACCTCATCGCGCCGGGTCCCGCTTCTGAAGATGGTCGGGTCACGGAGATCTAAGCCTCTGCAGCCCGGCGCGCACACTGAGAGATGAGTCCAACACTCATAGAGAATGACGGAGCGCTGGACTCTCCTGTCATTCTCTGAGCGTTGGACTCATCTCTCAGTGTGCGCGCCGGGCTGCAGCGGCTGAGATCTCCGTGACCCGACCATCTTCAGAAGCGGGACCCGGCGCGATGAGGTGAGTATAGGGGGCTCTAACGGGGGGTTGGGAGCCTGTCACCCCGGCACGGGGGTCAACAGGTTCCCTTTAAGTTCAAGTTCAGAAGAGTAAGCCTCATTAAAAGGCTAGCCAAGTGAGGCTGAAGTACTGAGTCAGACTGGATATGGTTGTCAGACTGTATATGGTTGTCAGGTTGCAAGTTTCCATGTTGAACGTTTTCAAACTAAGAAAAGAAAGGATCTAAAGGAGGAGGAGGAGGAGGAGGAGGAGGAGGAGGAGGAGGCTGCCGCGGCCTCTGCACACAGTAAGTCCCATGTAACATAACATTAATTTTACATGGTTTAAAATGTTGGCGACCAAATATTCTATTTGGCGCCTAAATTTTTCAGGTTAGGAGCCAATGGCTCCTAGGTAAATTTTTTAGTCTGGAGCCCTGCAGTGTCAGCAGTTTTGAGTGTGAACTACAGCTGACAGATTCCCTTCAGATTCTCTAAAGGTCTACCTAGTTTTTTTCTTAGTTACATCATACTGACACATACTATAGTAAGAGCCATGATATCTATATAAAGTCTTCCAGAAGATTTAAAGTAATGATTTTTCAAGACCCTGACAGACAAGCACAACCCAGATTAGGTATTTTTGTGGGGGGAGGGGTTGCTAGTATTTGCCAGTTAAACCACAATGTACAATATGCAAGCTATACCACTGTGTTTATATGCCACAGGGAATGTGTTTTCCTTTCAGTGCAATGTAAAGAGCAGCGGTCATGGCCACTATCTGTAGATAACGTGGGTGTCATATCAGTGAATCTGCAATACTCTGCTTATACAGCATATATATGCCATTTCCCTGCCCAAAAATCTACCAACAATAATTAAAACTACCTATATTTAATAATTCCACAGTATATAAAAGTATTCTTACTTTTTAAGTTGCAATTAGTCCTCATTAGTCAAAGTATCCCCAATGGCATTGAATAATTAAATAGATTATTAATAGACTTTCCATAATTATACAACATTATTAATTATACCATAGCACCAACCTGTGGCCAAAGTAGCCGCCACCTCCAGTGATGACAACTGTTTCCCTGGGAGACGTCGGAATGTCCATCTTTTCTTAAGGCAAGAAGTCAGGTATACTCTGTAAATAAGGAGTAACAATTGAACGGAAGATCCTGTAATATGACATGCTGAATTTGTCAAGAGCTGATTACGAGCTGAGCTAGCGGAATACGCAGGGATTCTGCTTACCTTCTGCTTATATTATGCTCGGAATTCAGCATCAGTTGATTTCAGGCGGAAATATTTCCTCGCGTAATCCGCCCCTTTTGCTCTGTGTGAACGTAGCCTTATAGGGGCTTAAAGGAGAAGTCCGGCGAAAATTATTTTTTTATATGTTATTACTGATGGAAAGTTATACAATTTTCTAATGTACATTAATTATGGGAAATGCTCCTATACTGCTATTTCCCTTAATTTAGTGTACCAGGAAGTGTTAGAATTCTCTCAGAAGCAGTGACGTCATGAGTACCATTGACTTCTATATATAGTGCGCCCCTGCTGGACACTCCATTGGAATTACAATGGATGTGTATGCAATGTAATATACAGTGTTTTTGATTGAATACATTTATGAAATACTTTGGGGAGCAAGTGTCCTTGCTACCGAACGCCCGCCACTGCCGCAGCTGTGGACTACTCTCAACTACTACTCTCCCCACCTGCTCATAGCATGTGCAGGTGATGGGAGAGTAGTAGCCGGGTTATATGGCTGAGATCGCCGCCGCGATGCCGCGCAGGGGGAGCCGCTCATCACTGCAGCTATCATCCCCCTCCCCTCCCCCTTCCTGCTGCTTCCTTACTCTATGTGATAGCTGACTTCCTGCCCGGCCACTGGCACGTGTGAACGGAGAGCGGCGGCCGGGCAGGAAGTCAGCTATCACATAGAGTAAGGAAGCAGCAGGAGGGGGATGATAGCTGCAGTGATGAGCGGCTCCCCCTGCGCGGCATTGCGGCGGCGATCTCAGCCATATAACCCGGCTACTACTCTCCCATCACCTGCACATGCTATGAGCAGGTGGGGAGAGTAGTAGTTGAGAGTATTCCACAGCGGCGGCAGTGGCGGGCGTTCGGTAGCGGCGGGCGGCGGGCTTACTGTGATGTACTGATTGCTTACATTTATGGAATACTTTGGGGAGCAAGGACACTTGCTCCCCAAAGTATTTCATAAATGTATTCAATCAAAAACACTGTATATTACATTACATACACATCCATTGTAATTCCAATTGAGTGTCCAGCAGGGGCGCACTATATATAGAAGTCAATGGTACTCATTGACTTCTATATATAGTGCGCCCCCTGCTGGACACTCCATAGGAATTACACCTTTCGTCGTGACGTCACTGCCTTTGAGAGAATTCTAACACTTCCTGGTACACTAAATTAAGGGAAATAGCAGTATAGGAGCATTTCCCATAATTAATGTACATTAGAAAATTGTATAACTTTCCATCAGTAATAACATATAAAAAAATAATTTTCGCCGGACTTCTCCTTTAAGTGTGAATATTTTACAATGAGGGCCAAGTATGCCTAATACACACCTGCTGATTGTATAATCACAACCATCAACTAATGTTCTCTTCAATTATTAAAATTAGGTTCACGCCCAGCTGACCATTAAAGGGGAATCATCTGCAGGGTAGATGAATCTATTCTGCTCATAGCCTCTTATAGCGCCAGGGATGCTTAGGAGAAAGGTATGTGTCTTTTACCTCCTTGGCTCTGCTCCCGCCCTGTTAGCCTAACCTGCTGATAGTTCCCCTTTAACTAAATTGTCAGACAAATTATAATCCCACATATCCTGGGAACGGAAGGGCATATCAAGAAACTGTAATAAGGTGTATAATCAGGGTACCCTAAGCTATGTAATGATAGCAAAATTACATTTTTTGATGTTTGCTCTGATTACATAAGAACATCCGAAACATGAACATGGTGATTTCCCAAACTAAAACTACTCTTTGCTGTAGAGAGAATAGAAATAGAAAGACACAAAAGCAAAGGCACCAAAAAGTTCTTTGAAAAACAATGGAACTTATTGAGGTATACATTAGACAGGAAACAGCAGATTGGCCCGGACTCAGGTCCATTTCTGCCATAAGGCAAATCGAGTTTATTGCTCAGGCGGCGGATTTTATGGAGTGGCCATAAATGATACTGTCTGCTACACACCACTGACTTCAGTGACCCCATCACCTTCAAATGATAGCATGGCACAGACAAAGACAGCAAGGAAGTCAGGACTGCAAACACTTTGCAGGTATTGTTATTTGCTTCAGACGTCACTATACTAGAAGTGATCACTGCCCCTTTAAATGGAGCACAAGGTGTTATGGTAGTACGAGCATGAATAAGATCACCATCACAATGCATTGACTCTTGTATATGTCAGGAGCTTTTATTCTTGGAGAAGAATTAAGATTGAATTGTTTTCACACTTCTGGAATTAGAAACTTTGAAACCTTTTCTGTCTAGTCCTCAAGAAGGATGGAAGGTAGTGCTTAACGCAGGGTGACATACCTCCCAACTTTTGCGCAGAGGAAAGACGGACAGTCTCGGCAATGTGCCACGCCCCCCTGTAGCCACACCCCTCATAACCGCATCACCTGTTGCCATTACATAAGAAACAAATATTTTCACCAGATCTTCACCACATAGTGACTTATACCCCATATCATTACTACATAACATCCACTATACAAAGAGCAGTACTCTCCCTCAGCAGTGACCATATAGCGGTAGATTAGGCTGTACTCAGGCTCTGCAGACCTTATAGGTGATTGTATTGCAGGTATCCGGTGACTCACAGGGGACGTCTTCTCTGCTTCAGTTTTGTGTTTCTTGCCATCTTTCCCCTCCCCCTATGCAGCAGTCCCCATAGAGTATAGCCCTCCCCCGTAGCAGCCCCTACATAGTATAGGACCCATTCCTGTGCAGGAGCCCCCCAAAAGCACATAGTATAGCCCCCTTTGTAGCCTTCACATAATATAACCCCTCCTTTTTAGCCCCCACATGGTATATTGTATGACCCTATGTTGTATGCCTCTTAGTACCCCCTTAGTATGCCTCTTAGTACCCCCTTAGTATCCTCTTAGTACCCCTAGTATGCCCCTAAGAACCTTCTTAGTATGCCCTTTAGTACCCCCTAGTACCCACTTAGTATGCCCCTTAGTACCCCCTCAGTATGCCCTTTAGAACCCCCTTAGTACCTTATTAGTATGCCCTTTAGTACCCCCTAGTACCCTCTTAGTACCCACTTAGTATGCCCTTTAGTACCTTCTTAGTATGCCCTTTAGTACCTTCTTAGTATGCCCTTTAGTACCCCCTTAGTATGCCTCTTAGTACCCCCTTAGTATGCCTCTTAGTACCCCCTTAGTATGCCTCTTAGTACCCCCTTAGTATGCCTCTTAGTACCCCCTTAGTATGCCCCTAAGAACCTTCTTAGTATGCCCTTTAGTACCCCCTAGTACCCTCTTAGTATGCCCCTTAGTACCCCCTCAGTATGCCCTTTAGAACCCCCTTAGTACCTTATTAGTATGCCCTTTAGTACCCCCTAGTACCCTCTTAGTACCCACTTAGTATGCCCTTTAGTACCTTCTTAGTATGCCCTTTAGTACCTTCTTAGTATGCCCTTTAGTACCCCCTTAGTATGCCTCTTAGTACCCCCTTAGTATGCCTCTTAGTACCCCCTTAGTATGCCTCTTAGTACCCCCTTAGTATGCCTCTTAGTACCCCCTTAGTATGCCTCTTAGTACCCCCTTAGTATGCCTCTTAGTACTCAATCTCCTGGAGCTGCTGGTGCAGGCTTCCATAAATGCCAACAGTCCCGGGTATGACCTGGTAAGCCCCGCCCCCATTGTCACCCATTATACTTACCATATTTCCAGTTGTCCATGGCATCTCTCCTCCTCTGGCCCTGTGTACTCTGCTGGTTAGTTAGCCCTGCGGTGGGTGCCGGGGCTTACCGCAATGGGGGCGGGGCTTACTGGGTCATTACCCGGGACTGTTGGCAACTATGGGCTTCCTCTTCCAGCTCCACGGCGCCTGCACTCGTCTCTCCTTCTTGGCACCGGATGTGACATCATCTGTGCCAAGCAGGGGAGGAGTGCGGGTGCCGCGGGGCTGGAAGAGGAAGCCTGCACCAGAAGCCTGTGCATCGCCTCCTCGGTGTCAGGAGCAGCATACGCCCGGCCAGTAGGTGTCGCTGTGAGCGCTCATTAGGAGCGAACGCCGGGGCCCGGCCGGGGTGGGGGAAGGTGGGACATCACCCCAAAACCGGGACTGTCCCGCCGGATCCGGGACAGTTGGGAGGTATGGTTTGATATGTGGTTGAGCTGGATTGTGTGTGTACTTATTGGTATAAGCTGCACATTTTGTGCACAGTGTGGGCACTAGGACAGAGGCATTTCAGGTTTCGCTCTAGGGGGATTTTACACTGGCTGATTATCGTGCAAAAAAATCATTAAATTGTTCAAATTTGAGCAATAAACTTATGGTGTAAACGCAGCAGCGATTAAACTACCAACGAAAATTTGTTTGTATCTTTTGAGCTGACTTCAAAATCATTGTTGATCATTCTCATGTCTCATCATTCACAGTATATGGCTACGTTCACACATAGCATGAGAGCGGCGGTGTTTGACACAGCCACATCTAATACCTGTCGCTCTCTGTGATGCTGATCCAGCTGGGTGGACATCACTTTCTCCTAATTGGAATGCGCCCGCACAAAATAGACAAATCAGTTCTTTGTGCAGCCGCAGAGAACAACGGCCGCACTGTATGACAGTGTATACAGTGCGGCCGGTGTTCCATAGAAGCAAATGCAGCTGGCTGCTGTCAATAAACAGCCGTCGTTGCAATCTGCAACAACGGTCATGGTTTATTGATTCTTTATTGATTCACACGTTGTGTGAACGTGGCCTATAGAATAAATATGAACTTACAATCGCATTAACGACTTTTCACATCGATTTATCTTCTCGTCTAATGCTGCGTTTACACGGAGCGATAGCTCGTCCAATCGAATGATTAACGATTTAGAAGTAACAATATGTTTTTATAACGATCAGCGTTTAGATGGAACAATCTATCGAATTTTCAATGCACGACCAACGTCGTTTTGAAAACTTGTTGAAAGATCACGATGAATGATTTATCACTCGTCGCTTGATCGTTCGCTGCATTTACACAAGCCAATTATCATTCAAATGCGATCGTTATCGTGCAGATTTGAACGATAATCGTTCTGTCTAAATCAGGGGTTTCAAACTCGCGGCCCGCGGGTCAACTGTGGCCCTCGGGACACTAGTTTGCGGCCCCCTCCTCAATGGTAATTTTACTGTAAATGCGGCCCAGCCCTGGATTAAATGCCTGCCACTCCGAATCTTTTTTTCCCCAGCATCTTGCGAGCCAGTTGCGGCTCTTTTGATGGCCGCATCTGGCTCGCAGGTCGCCGCGGCTGCCCCTCCGCCTCACACATCGCCCACTCGACGTAGCGGCCGGACTACCTTGTCCCATCAAATCAGCGCAGGGAGGGAGCGTGGAGCCGCTGCGGCCCCAAGCTCCCTCCCTGCACTAATTTGATTGGACAAGGACGTCCGGGTGCTACGTCGGGTGGGAGGATGGGGGCCCCCAGCCTGGAGTACCCCTTTAATGCAAAAGATGTGTGTGTGGTGGGGGTCAGGCAGTGTGTGTGGGGTGGGGGTCAGGCAGTGTATGTGTGTGTGTGGTGGGGGTGAGGCAGTGTGTGTGTGGTGGAGGTCAGGCAGTGTGTGTGTGTGTGTGTGTGTGTGGGGGGGGGGTCAGGCAGTGTGTGTGTGTGTGGGGGTGGGGGTCAGGCAGTGTGTGTGTGTGGGGGGGGGGTCAGGCAGTGTGTGTGTGGGGTGGGGGTCAGGCAGTGTGTGTGTGGGGTGGGGGTCAGGCAGTGTGTGTGTGTGTGTGGGGGGGTGGGGGTCAGGCAGTGTGTGTGTGTGTGGGGGGTGGGGGGTCAGGCAGTGTGTGTGTGGGGTGGGGGTCAGGCAGTGTGTGTGTGGGGTGGGGGTCAGGCAGTGTGTGTGTGTGTGGGGGGGGGGGGGGGGGGGGTCAGGCAGTGTGTGTGTGTGTTCCATTCATGTTCAAAAAGTTAAATGTTAATGAACTGTCAATACAGACATTTGAATCTGAATAATAATAGTTACATTTCTCTAGTCAGCAACTATATGTGGTTTTAACAGATGAAAAGATAAAAACATTTGATGACATTGGAATGTTTTTGTAAGAGCTTTTCTTGTAGAAAACCTGATGCGGCCCAGCCTCACCCAGACTCTACCTCCAGCGGCCCCCGGGTAAATTAAGTTTGAGACCCCTGGTCTAAATGCACCATAAATGTCTATCATTTAAAACACACAAAAAAATCATCACTTGTTGTTCGCTAAACGAGCGATGAAAAGATTTATCTGTGTGTGTAAAAGGACCCTTAGACAGCAGAAAACCTAGATCCCTGGATCACTGCCCCAACACAGATCCCGAATACATATGGATGTGTGTATGGGGCCATAGAAGATGATAGGCCCTTTCATGTACAATTAAAAAGGTCTGGCTCCAATCCACCATCTTCCTCCAAACCGCCACCATTGTAAGCTGAAGGTATTGTATATAGGAAATGGGTTACCATAATAATATAGTTATTGAATAAATGTATACAGCATACATGGTATATGGTAATACATGGTGGTACAACCTGCACACTATATCTAGCACCTGTAATAAGGGACAGCGAGTGACAGAACACTGCTATGTAGCACATTACTCTCCTGACATCATATAAAAGAACTGTGACTGCCTGAAACTTTCCTCTGGTAATAAGAGCTGCCAATGTCGGTCGGTGACTGGTATCCCTGTGAGGGGAAGAGGCGCGGGCACCGGGTCACCTGGGCAGGTGGTGACACTCTCCCCACGTGACGTCACGCTGACCTTTAACCTCCTCCAGCTGATGTGAGGAAGTGAAGCCATAGCTTACGTGGCCGCGGCTTTCTCTGCTCTCGCCGTCTCACTCACCAGAAGTAGTTGAGTTTTACGGTCCGTGTACACACATAACAGCGACTCACGCCGTTACCCGTGGCGACTCGCGGAAAACGGAGCGGACGTACGCGTTGACGTAAGAGCACGTGATCACGACGCTGCACCATGGCGGGGAAACTGAAACCGGAGGATGTGAAGTCCGTGCAGGAGGCGCTGAGCGGCGTCAATCGGAGCCTGGGTACATGTATAACGGGGCTGGAGCTGCGCCACGTGCAAATACTAGACCGGGAGAACAGCTGACGTGTTGTCATGGCGACTAGTCAGATTCGCGCGCTTATTCTAGTAGATGATGGAAGTTGTAAGAGGCGATCTGATTGTTGTGGGCCTATTGTATCGGGCTTATAGGCAGTGATGTATGGCAGCTGCAGTGGCACTACACGTCCCAGCATCATTTACTAGACATGAGGTACAGTAAAACAGTTGTCAAGGCATTGTAGGACATGTAGTTACCATGGTAACTCCTAGGACTGTCCTCCATGCTTGGTGGTGTCCCTGGGGCGGGGCTTCTCCGCCTTTTCAGTCCCCTTTCCTTCCTCAGTCTGATGCTGTACTCTGCAGAAAAACTATTGTGTAGATGAGGCCTAGTGTCTGAACATTAGCAGGATGCAACACGCCATAGTTGGTATTCACTGGCTGGGCATGGGAAAAAGGACTCCCAGCAGCACAGAGTATTTCAGGTTACAAATAGCCTAATGTGACTTCGCACGTTAATACATTTGTAGCCTTCCCCTCTCATTGTTTGTGAGGACAAGGCAGTATGTATCCATAAGAAGTATGGGGTCCCTGACTTAATGCCTATGGCCTGTAGGGTCTAAAGGTGCCCATACGCCTGCAATGGCTGTTTGCCTACAGTGGTAGCGTCTGACAGTGTAGTATGTGTAGCTGTCAATGAGGAGGGGGGAATAAGCACTGTTACAGAACTGCCAGTAATTTGGTTGAAGGTGTATGCTTGTGTTATCTGGTATAAGGTATCAATTCTCCACTGTATAGCGATGGGCAGTCGGCCTCTGGGCCCCCCACCTATCCATAGAAATCCATGAGGCATAGGTTGGGCATGCTCACTGCCGCACCGTTTAGACACTATATGGGATTAGTCACAACTGCCATTTGTTTTAAACAGGTGACATAGTGATTGTGGGTGGTCCTAGTGGTTAGAGCCCCACTGATCTAGCAGTTATCACCAGAATACCCCTTAGAAGAGAACCTGTCACATAGTGGTGTCACACCAAGCCACCATTATGTATTTACACAACTCCCTGTACTACACATGCGTAATAATGTATATGTATGAGATATAGTGCCCTTGACTTCACTTCAGGATAGTGGGGCTGGGAAGGCTTCATAGCTGCTGTTTTGGGACAAGAAACACCCCAGCTGTCTAAACATATGTCCCAAAACTGATCTCCATGCTTTAAAGGGGTTATCCAGTGCTACAAAAACATGGCCACTTTCTTCCACAGACAGCCCCACTCTTGTCTCCAGCTTGAGCAGGGTTTTGCTGCTCAGTTTCATTGAAGTGAATGGAGCTTAAAGTGACTGTACCACCAGGCCCAGGCAGAAGCACTGGAGGCGGGCTGACCCACCCTTAGTGGGAAGAAACTCCAGCCCCTCCATGACGTGACTCCATTAGAATCAATGGAACCCTATCATGGAGGGGCAGGGGTTTCCTCCCACTGCGGGTGGGTCGGCCTGCCTCCTGGGCCTGGTGGTACAGTCACTTTAATTACAAACTGCACCTGAACAGGAGACAAGAGTCGTGTTGTCTGAAAGAAAGCGGCCATGTTTTTGTAGCACTGGATAACCCTTTTAAGTACTGATGGTGTGGCATTACAGACTTCAGCAATTGAGGGTTCATGTCTACCAGAGCACATACATAACTGATTCATTTTATAAGTCCGGTATTTACCAAAGCTAGCTGATGACTTTTTTTTTTTTTTTTTTTTTTTTTTGCAGCCTCCTGTTTGCAGTCACTTGGAGAGAGTCAGAAACAGCTTGAAAAATCTATTAAGTGTCAAACTTACTTGAGCTATGTAAGTCTGATCATTTTCTGAATTCACCCTTAGAGGACCCGGCCAATGTAAACTTTTGCGTTTTTTCGTTTTTCCATCCTTGTGCTTAAAAAGCCATAGCACTTGCATTTTTTTTCACCTAGAAACCCACATGAGCCCTTATTTTTTGCGCCACTAATTGTACTTTGCAATGACAGGCTGAATTTTTTCATAAAGTACACTGCGAAACCAGAAAAAAATTAAGTGTGGTGAAATTGAAAAAAAAACTGCTGGAAGAATTCCGCCTCTGACGCGTGCCTGAACACGGAACGCGACAGTAGGGTTTTTACAGCTTATCCTGCCGACCGTGAAGAATCATAATTACACTTCAAGATCTGTATCTAGCATCTGATAAGGTTCTCACTCAGGGTTGGAGGTCATTATCCACACATCCTGATTTATTGGTCCTGTTGTGAGTTCTCCCTGAAAACCTGGCAAAATATGACACTGGCCTAAGTTCAATGGAAATATTCTTCTTTAAAACAAACCCCATTGTAACTGATATTTGGAGTGACCCACATAGGTAGTTATGGTTAGGGAAAATAGTCCTCATATTTACGGTACATTAAAGTGACACTGTCAACCCCTTTTTGCATTCTGACTTCTCTACACAGGTGTAAAGGGTAAAATTAACAGTTTTCATACCTTATATTATATTATATCATATCATATGACATAGTGCTTGTTCCAGTAAAAAGTGATCTTTTATTAACTGTGGATTGGGATACCTGGGCAGGGCTTCACGGCCAAAGCGCCACTTAGCCCCGCACTCCCTGACATCATAGGCCCCCTCAGCAACCATTGGTGTGAGCTTATCTATTGGGGGGTGGGGCCTATGTGGTGATTAAATCAGAGGGGGTGGTGCTAAGTGGGGCTCTGGGTGGGGCTAAGTGGAGTTTCAACCGTGAAGCCCCGCCCACTTAGCACAATCTGCAGATCACTTTTTACTTGAACAAGCTTCTTGACGTATGAAATTAAAATAAGGTATGAAAACTGCTAAATTTACCCTTTAACACCTGTGTAGAGAAGTCAGAAGGCAAAAAAGGAGGTGACAGTGTCGCTTTAAATTCACAGCCACAGAGGAACTACCCAGAATTAGCTGTGGGCTAGAGATACAGACCTTTTAGTTGTCAATCTTCTCAATTGGGTTGTCAATCTTCTCAATCTCTCTTCATTATCGTATGACCAGCCTCCCCTTAGTGACATAACCAGCCAGTGGACTAGAGCATTGTTTGTCAACTCCAGTCTTCAGGGACCACCAACAGGTAATGTTTTCAGGATTTCCATAGCATTTCACAGATGATATAATTGGTCAGTGCATCGTGTTTGCCACAGATGTTGTTTGCATGTTATATCCTCCAAACATGACCTGTTGAGGAAGACTGGACTACAGGGTAAAAATGGGACTGAAATGCCAAAGTTAGAAAAGTCAGTTGTTAGGAGATTCATAGCTTGATTACAGCAACTACTCATATTTTGCACCCCCTTCCCCCAGCCTGGATATCACTTCTGTAAATCAGTAACCATTTATTCTGTTTCTTCTATCCCTTTTATTTTTATAAACTGTTTCCATTGCATTGTAACTGTATTTATCTTTTATTTATGGTTTGTAAATGGCTTAAAGATTTAAAGGGGTACTCCAGCGAAAATCTTTTTCTTTTAAATCAACTGGTTTCAGAAAGTAATATAGATTTGTAGTTTACTTCTATATAAAAATCTCAAGTCTTCCCATACTTATCAGCTGCTGTATGTCCCATAGGAAATGTTTTCTTTTCAGTCTGTTACACTCCTCTCTGCTGACATCTCTTTCCGAGACAGGAACTGTCCAGAGAAGGAGAGGTTTTCTGTGGGAATTTGCTGCTGCTCTGGACAGTTCCTGTCTTGGAAAAAGATGTCAGCAGAGATCACTGTCAGACTGATCTATGCATTGCAATGGCAGTATATGCAATCTAATGATTGCATATTTACCAGTAAAATATATATGTTTAAAAAAGGTATTTAAAAACCCTTATAACTAGGGCTGGGCGGTATACCGCAAAAATACCGATACCGTCACTGGCGTCGGTTAACCGACCTCAACTCTGCCAGGACGGTATCTGCGGTATTTCCCCCCCCACCCGGCGGCCGCGTGCTCTGGTGCAGGGAGAGAGAGGGGTCCCGGGTGAAGAGGTGAAGGCTGGACAGCTGATGATCCGATTTACCTCCCGAGCCAGGACACATATACTGCTGCAGGGGAAGGGATGGAAGATCCTGCTGCGGGGGGGCTGAAGAGGAAGACTGGAGATGTGACAGGCTGCACACAGACGGCAGGGTCCCCTCCAGTGTGTGCTCAGCACTGCTGCTGCCGGGGGCTCACTTCTAGCTTCTCTGGAAGCTGCACGGTGAGCCCTGCCCCCCCTCCCCCGCACATACAGTTGGGGTCAGGTATGGGTCGGCACCACCATGCTTCACTGGCCACCGCACTCTGTCCCGCACTGGAATTCTCGGAGCCCCGTTATGTTTTGTCAGTGCTGGAAGCGGCCGTGTGCGACGCTCAGTCCGGAACACAGATACATGTGCTACAGCACTGCGTGACAGGGGCCGAGGATTCCTGTGCGGGAGAGAGAGAGCGGTGCCCGGGGGAACATGGAGGTGCCTGACCTATACCTGACCCCCTGCAGCCACTGAGTGACTGGGGATGGATGGATGGATAGATAGAAGATAGATAGATGATATGATATAGATAGATGATATAGATAGATATCATCTATCTCCTATCTATCTATCTATCTATCTATCTATCTATCTATCTATCTATCATGTATCTATCATGTATCTATCTATCTATCTATCTATCTATCATGTATCTATCTCCTATCTATCTATCTCCTATCTATCTCTCACTATCTATCTCCTATCTATCTATCTATCTATCTATCTATCTATCTATCTATCTATCTATCTGTCAATCAATCATCTATCTATCTATCTATCTATCTACTATTATCTATCGATCTATCTCCTATCTATCTATCTATCTATCTATCTATCTATCTATCTATCTATCTATCTATCTATCTATCACAATTTAGTGCATTCACAGTAATGATAATGGGAGTGCCAGCAACAGAGAATGGGTTAACATCTCCTCTTCAATATCTATCTATTATCTGTCTATCTATCTATCTATCTATCTATTATCTGTCCTATCTATCTATCTCCTATATCTATCTATCTATCTGTCAATCAATTATCTATCTATCTATCTATCTATTCTCCTATCTATCTCCTATCTATCTCCTATCTATCTCCTATCTATCTCCTATCTATGTATCTATATCATCTATCTATCTATCTCCTATCTATCTATCTATATCATCTATCTCCTATCTATCTCCTATCTATCTCCTATCTATCTCCTATCTATCTCCTATCTATCTCCTATCTATCTCCTATCTATCTCCTATCTATCTCCTATCTATCTCCTATCTATCTCCTATCTATCTCCTATCTATCTCCTATCTATCTCCTATCTATCTCCTATCTATCTCCTATCTATCTCCTATCTATCTCCTATCTATCTATCTATCTCCTATCTATCTCCTATCTATCTCCTATCTATCTATCTATCTATCTATTCTATCTATCTATCTCCTATCTATCTATCTATCTCCTATCTATCTATATCCTATCTATCTCCTATCTATCTATCTCCTATCTATCTGTCTATACATACACGCACACACACACACACACACCCACCACCCACCACACACCACACACACATATATGTGTGTGTGTGTATGTATAGACAGATAGATAGGAGATAGATAGATAGATGATATACGTAGATAGGAGATAGATAGATATATAGGAGATAGATGATATAGATACACTCTGATGGTAATACAAACGTGAATTTATTACATATAACAATGTGCAGCAAACTTTACAAGTAATATACGATGTTTCGCCGTCTCCTACGCCATTTTCAAGTGGCACTTGAAAATGGTGTAGGAGACGCCAAAACGTTGTGTACTACTTGTGAAGTTTGCCTTAGTTTATATGGAATAAATCCACGTTTGTATTACCATCGGAAAATGGGGTTTTCAAAAGGGGTGTGGCTTTTAAAAGGGGCGTGTCATAATTATCGTTCAATTTATCGTTTACCGCGGCTACATGTACGATAAATCGCGATATTCATTTAGGCCATTATCGCCCAGCCCTACTTATAACCCCTCCAAATAAAAGTTTAAAATGCCTCATTGCCAATTTTAAAAAATCAAAATATGTAAGATAAATAAAACATATATTGTAGCGTGTGGAATTGTCTGATCTAAATATAACATTATGGTTCCAACGCCGTAAACTAAAAAAAAAAACCCACCAGGATTGCTGATTTTAAAAAAAAAATTATATATTAGAATTTTTTTTTTTTAGAAAAAGCGATCAAAAATTTTCTTTGACACTAATATGATACTAATAAAAACTAGAAATCATGGTGCGAAAAAACCCAACCCCGGTGGAAAAATAAGTGTTACTGCTCTAAAGGCCATTGATCCGGGCATCAATGACCTCAGTCATGAAAGGGTTAATGGGGGTACTCCAATAACAAGTAAACAAATAAACCTGCTGCAAAGGCATGTAGCATTGCTTAGTTGTCTGTCCCAGTTCACAAATCTATTTGTATGGGGCAGTCTTATTTCTGTATTTTATGGTTGTACTTCCTGGTTGAGCAGTTGCTCAGTAATACAATTCCCAAAATGCAGCTGTTTAGGCAGAGTCCTCTCACCCTGCCTCCTTTTTTACCAGAACTCCTGCCGATTTCCCCCCCCCCCCCCCGCAAGGTGTT
>NC_091457.1:80903301-80908561 GCF_027789765.1 Dendropsophus ebraccatus
GGGGGGGGGGTGGGGGGGGGGGGGGGGGGGGGGTGGGGGGGGGGGGGGGGGGGGGGGGGGGGGGGGGGGGGGGGGGGGGGGGGGGGGGGGGGGGGGGGTGGGGGGGGGGGGGGGGGGGGGGGGGGTGGGGGGGGGGGGGGGGGGGGGGGGGGGGGGGGGGGGGGGGGGGGGGGGGGGGGGGGGGGGGGGGGGGGGGGGGGGGGGGGGGGGGGGGGGTGGGGGGGGGGGGGGGGGGGGGGGGGGGGGGGGGGGGGGGGGGGGGGGGGGGGGGGGGTGGGGGGGGGGGGGGGGGGGGGGGGGGGGGGGGGGGGGGGGTGGGGGGGGGGGGGGGGGGGGGGGGGGGGGGGGGGGGGGGGGGGGGGGGGGGGGGGGGGGGGGGGGGGGGGGGGGGGGTGGGGGGGGGGGGGGGGGGGGGGGGGGGGGGGGGTGGGGGGGGGGGGGGGGGGGGGGGGGGGGGGGGGGGGGGGGGGGGGGGGGGGGGGGGGGGGGGGGGGGGGGGGGGGGGGGGGGGGGGGTGGGGGGGGGGGGGGGGGTGGGGGGGGGGGGGGGGGGGGGGGGGGGGGGGGGGGGGGGGGGGGGGGGGGGGGGGGGGGGGGGGGGGGGGGGGGGGGGGGGGGGGGTGGGGGGGGGGGGGGGGGGGGGGGGGGGGGGGGGGGGGGGGGGGGGGGGGGGGGGGGTGGGGGGGGGGGGGGGGGGGGGGGGGGGGGGGGTGGGGGGGGGGGGGGGGGGGGGGTGGGGGGGGGGGGGGGGGGGGGGGGGGGGGGGGGGGGGGGGGGGGGGGGGGGTGGGGGGGGGGGGGGGGGGGGGGGGGGGGGGGGGGGGGGGGGGTGGGGGGGGGGGGGGGGGGGGGGGGGGGGTGGGGGGGGGGGGGGGGGGGGGGGGGGGGGGGGGGGGGGGGGGGGGGGGGGGGGGGGTGGGGGGGGGGGGGGGGGGGGGGGGGGGGGGTGGGGGGGGGGGGGGGGGGGGGGGGGGGGGGGGGGGGGGGGGTGGGGGGGGGGGGGGGGGGTGGGGGGGGGGGGGGGGGGGGGGGGGGGGGGGGGGGGGGGGGGGGGGGGGGGGGGGGGGGGGGGGGGGGGGGGGGGGTGGGGGGGGGGGGGGGGGGGGGGGGGGGGGGGGGGGGGGGGGGGGGGGGGGGGGGGGGGGGGGGGGGGGGGGGGGGGTGGGGGGGGGGGGGGGGGGGGGGGGGGTGGGGGGGGGGGGGGGGGGGGGGGGGGGGGGGGGTGGGGGGGGGGGGGGGGGGGGGGGGGGGGGGGGGGGGGGGGGGGGGGGGGGGGGGGGGGGGGGGGGGGGGGGGGGGGGGGGGGGGGGGGGGGGGGGGGGGGGGGGGTGGGGGGGGGGGGGGGGGGGGGGGGGGGGGGGGGGGGGGGGGGGGGGGGGGGGGGGGTGGGGGGGGGGGGGGGGGGGGGGGGGGGGGGGGGGGGGGGGGGGGGGGGGGGGGGGGGGGGGGGGGGGGGGGGGGGGGGGGGGGGGGGGGGGGGGGGGGGGGTGGGGGGGGGGGGGGGGGGGGGGGGGGGGGGGGGGGGGGGGGGGGGGGGGGGGGGGGGGGGGGGGGGGGGGGGGGGTGGGGGGGGGGGGGGGGGGGGGGGGGGGGGGGGGGGGGGGGGGGGGGGGGGGGGGGGGGGGGGGGGGGGGGGGGGGGGGGGGGGGGGGGTGGGGGGGGGGGGGGGGGGGGGGGGGGGGGTGGGGGGGGGGGGGGGGGGGGGGGTGGGGGGGGGGGGGGGGGGGGGGGGGGGGGGGGGGGGGGGGGGGGGGGGGGGGGGTGGGGGGGGGGGGGGGGGGGGGGGGGGGGGGGGGGGGGGGGGGGGGGGGGTGGGGGGGGGGGGGGGGGGGGGGGGGGGGGGGGGTGGGGGGGGGGGGGGGGGGGGGGGGGGGGGGGGGGGGGGGGGTGGGGGGGGGGGGGGGGGGGGGGGGGGGGGGGGGGGGGGGGGGGGGGGGGGGGGGGGGGGGGGGGGGGGGGGGGGGGGGGGGGGGGGGGGGGGGGGGGGGGGGGGGGGGGGGGGGTGGGGGGGGGGGGGGGGGGGTGGGGGGGGGGGGGGGGGGGGGGGGGGGGGTGGGGGGGGGGGGGGGGGGGGGGGGGGGGTGGGGGGGGGGGGGGGGGGGGGGGGGGGGGGGGGGGGGGGGGGGGGGGGGGGGGGGGGGGGGGGGGGGGGGGGGGGGGGGGGGGGGGGGGGGGGGGGGGGGGGGGGGGGGGGGGGGGTGGGGGGGGGGGGGGGGGGGGGGGGGGGGGGGGGGGGGGGGGGGGGGGGGGGGGGGGGGGGGGGGGGGGGGGGGGGGGGGGGGGGGGGGGGGGGGGGGGGGGGGGGGGGGGGGGGGGGGGGGGGGGGGGGGGGGGGGTGGGGGGGGGGGGGGGGGGGGGGGGGGGGGGGGGGGGGGGGGGGGGGGGGGGGGGGGGGGGGGGGGGGGGGGGGGGGGGGGGGGGGGGGGGGGGGGGGGGGGGGGGGGGGGGGGGGGGGGGGGGGGGGGGGGGGGGGGGGGGGGGGGGGGGGGGGGGGGGGGGGGGGGGGGGGGGGTGGGGGGGGGGGGGGGGGGGGGGGGGGGGGGGGGGGGGGGGGGGGGGGGGGGGGGGGGGGGGGGGGGGGGGGGGGGGGGGGGGGGGGGGGGGGGGGGGGGGGGGGGGGGGGGGGGGGGGGGGGGGGGGGGGGGGGGGGTGGGGGGGGGGGGGGGGGGGGGGGGGGGGGGGGGGGGGGGGGGGGGGGGGGGGGGGGGGGGGGGGGGGGGGGGGGTGGGGGGGGGGGGGGGGGGGGGGGGGGGGGGGGGGGGGGGGGGGGGGGGGGGGGGGGGGGGGGGGGGGGGGGGGGGGGGGGGGGGGGGGGGGGGGGGGGGGGGGGGGGGGGGGGGGGGGGGGGGGGGGGGGGGGGGGGGGGGGGGGGGGGGGGGGGGGGTGGGGGGGGGGGGGGGGGGGGGGGGGGGGGGGGGGGGGGGGGGGGGGGGGGGGGGGGGGGGGGGGGGGGGGGGGGGGGGGGGGGGGGGGGGGGGGGGGGGGGGGGGGGGGGGGGGGGGGTGGGGGGGGGGGGGGGGGGGGGGGGGGGGGGGGGGGGGGGGGGGGGGGGGGGGGGGGGGGGGGGGGGGGGGGGGGGGGGGGGGGGGGTGGGGGGGGGGGGGGGGGGGGGGGGGGGGGGGGGGGGGGGGGGGGGGGGGGGGGGGGGGGGGGGGGGGGGGGGGGGGGGGGGGGGGGGGGGGGGGGGGGGGGGGGGGGGGGGGGGGGGGGGGGGGGGGGGGGGGGGGGGGGGGGGGGGGGGGGGGGGGGGGGGGGGGGGGGGGGGGGGGGGGGGGGGGGGGGGGGGGGGGGGGGGGTGGGGGGGGGGGGGGGGGGGGGGGGGGGGGGGGGGGGGGGGGGGGGGGGGGGGGGGGGGGGGGGGGGGGGGGGGGGGGGGGGGGGGGGGGGGGGGGGGGGGGGGGGGGGGGGGGGGGGGGGGGGGGGGGGGGGGGGGGGGGGGGGGGGGGGGGGGGGGGGGGGGGGGGGGGGGGGGGGGGGGGGGGGGGGGGGGGGGGGGGGGGGGGGGGGGGGGGGGGGGGGGGGGGGGGGGGGGGGGGGGGGGGGGGGGCGGGGGGGGGGGGGGGGGGGGGGGGGGGGGGGGGGGGGGTGGGGGGGGGGGGGGGGGGGGGGGGGGGGGGGGGGGGGGGGGGGGGGGGGGGGGGGGGGGGGGGGGGGGGGGGGGGGGGGGGGGGGGGGGGGTGGGGGGGGGGGGGGGGGGGGGGGGGGTGGGGGGGGGGGGGGGGGGGGGGGGGGGGGGGGGGGGGGGGGGGGGGGGGGGGGGGGGGGGGGGGGGGGGGGGGGGGGGGGGGGGGGGGGGGGGGGGGGGGGGGGGGGGGGGGGGGGGGGGGGGGGGGGGGGGGGGGGGGGGGGGGGGGGGGGGGGGGGGGGGGGGGGGGGGGGGGGGGGGGGGGGGGGGGGGGGGGGGGGGGGGGGGGGGGGGGGGGCGGGGGGGGGGGGGGGGGGGGGGGGGGGGGGGGGGGGGGGGGTGGGGGGGGGGGGGGGGGGGGGGGGGGGGGGGGGGGGGGGGGGGGGGGGGGGGGGGGGGGGGGGGGGGGGGGGGGGGGGGGGGGGGGGGGGGGGGGGGGGGGGGGGGGGGGGGGGGGGGGGGGGGGGGGGGGGGGGGGGGGGGGGGGGGGGGGGGGGGGGGGGGGGGGGGGGGGTGGGGGGGGGGGGGGGGGGGGGGGGGGGGGGGGGGGGGGGGGGGGGGGGGGGGGGGGGGGGGGGGGGGGGGGGGGGGGGGGGGGGGGGGGGGGGGGGGGGGGGGGGGGGGGGGGGGGGGGGGGGGGGGGGGGGGGGGGGGGGGGGGGGGGGGGGGGGGGGGGGGGGGGGGGGGGGGGGGGGGGGGGGGGGGGGGGGGGGGGGGGGGGGGGGGGGGGGGGGGGGGGGGGGGGGGGGGGGGGGGGGGGGGGGGGGGGGGGGGGGGGGGGGGGGGGGGGGGGGGGTGGGGGGGGGGGGGGGGGGGGGGGGGGGGGGGGGGGGGGGGGGGGGGGGGGGGGGGGGGGGGGGGGGGGGGGGGGGGGGGGGGGGGGGGGGGGGGGGGGGGGGGGGGGGGGGGGGGGGGGGGGGGGGGGGGGGGGGGGGGGGGGGGGGGGGGGGGGGGGGGGGGGGGGGGGGGGGGGGGGGGGGGGGGGGGGGGGGGGGGGGGGGGGGGGGGGGGGGGGGGGGGGGGGGGGGGGGGGGGGGGGGGGGGGGGGGGGGGGGGGGGGGGGGGGGGGGGGGGGGGGGGGGGGGGGGGGGGGGGGGGGGGGGGGGGGGGGGGGGGGGGGGGGGGGGGGGGGGGGGGGGGGGGGGGGGGGGGGGGGGGGGGGGGGGGGGGGGGGGGGGGGGGGGGGGGGGGGGGGGGGGGGGGGGGGGGGGGGGGGGGGGGGGGGGGGGGGGGGGGGGGGGGGGGGGGGGGGGGGGGGGGGGGGGGGGGGGGGGGGGGGGGGGGGGGGGGGGGGGGGGGGGGGGTGGGGGGGGGGGGGGGGGGGGGGGGGGGGGGGGGGGGGGGGGGGGGGGGGGGGGGGGGGGGGGGGGGGGGGGGGGGGGGGGGGGGGGGGGGGGGGGGGGGGGGGGGGGGGGGGGGGGGGGGGGGGGGGGGGGGGGGGGGGGGGGGGGGGGGGGGGGGGGGGGGGGGGGGGGGGGGGGGGGGGGGGGGGGGGGGGGGGGGGGGGGTGGGGGGGGGGGGGGGGGGGGGGGGGGGGGGGGGGGGGGGGGGGGGGGGGGGTGGGGGGGGGGGGGGGGGGGGGGGGGGGGGGGGGGGGGGGGGGGGGGGGGGGGGGGGGGGGGGGGGGGTGGTAGTTG